>NC_081524.1:26842397-27002707 GCF_030273125.1 Centropristis striata | reverse complement strand
GAGTATTTTCTTGCTGAAGAAGTACAAGCTGTGTGTGTTCGACCACCGCGATGATGCTAAATGGAGTTGGGTTGATTTCTGGTTTGTGCTGGTCCGGTCTTGTATACAAGCCTAAACTGGTCAGGTTTTTGATGCCAATCTGCTGAAGCAGCATTTGTCCTAATGACACGTCACAGCACTAAATCCACCAATTATCTGAACTCGGGTAGCGGGGGGGCTGGAGCCGATCCCAGATGTCACTGGGCGAGAGGCGGGGGGTACACCCTGGACAGGTCGCCAGACTATCGCAGGGCTGAGACAACCATTACCACTCGCATTCACACCTACGGGCAATTTAGAGTTTCCAGTTAAACCAAAGCTGGCATGTTTTTGGGCTGTGGGAGGAAGCCGCAAGACCCGGAGAGAACTGGCACTAAATCAATCTCCTATTACAGGGTTTTCCCACACAAAAACTTGGGCAGGTTGCAGAGGTATATATTTACGTCGATCAAAGTTGGAGTTGCTACTCTAATTCACACGCCTGCTGAGTCAAATACCCTGATCCCCCTCCATGAGCAGATACTTTTCTGGGGATACAATAGCCCCAGAAATTGGACCTGGAACTTGATAGACTTTGGTTCCTGCGGTCAAAAACACAAGCTTTACCCAGAACTCCCCCCTAGCGCCCAGAGGGAAAGTTCCTGCAGTGAAAAAGGGCACTGACTGTGTCAAAAACTGCAACCATCACAAAGCAAAAGAAACTATAGAGACTATAGAGATTTACAGTTTCAGTTAAAGATTTTAAAAAAAAGCTCAGTGTTTCTGTCTCAGTCATTTGTCTTTAGCAAGTCTGTGTGCCCACGGGCTGAATAATGACACTAAAAAAAGGCCGGGGTTTGTCATGGACTGACCTGCGTCTCCACCACAGGGGCAGTCTTGGGGCCGAGGGGGTTGTTGAGAGCGATGGTGTAGCTAAGCACACGGCTGGTATTCCCACTGCTGCTGTCCTGCTGCCATTCCCCCACCGATAGGTCTGAGAGAGAGAGAGAGAGAGAGAGAGAGAGAGAGAGAGAGAGAGAGAGAGAGAGAGAGAGAGAGAGAGAGAGAGAGAGAGAGAGAGAGAGAGAGAGAGAGAGAGAGAGAGAGAGAGAGAGAGAGAGAGAGAGAGAGAGAGAGAGAGCGAGAGCGAGAGAGAGAGAGCGAGGGAGAGAGAGAGAGAGAGAGAGAGGACGAGTCAGAGAGGACAAGGAACAACCCAAAAGATTTTGTGAAAATAAGAGAGGACCGCAGAGGTTGAGAAGTTTTAAATGCATGAAAAGGAGAGAGACCAGTAGATCCAGTGGTGTTGATGGGAAAGAAAGAGAGAGAGAACACAGAGAGGAAACAGAGGGCCAATCCGCACTCCTTCATAAAAAAAAAGAAAGAAATGCCCCAATTAGAGCTACACAATGTTCCCAGGCGGGTTGTGCTTCCAACTGGGGTAGCCATCAGCCAATTCAACACCACAGCTTCACCTCTGTCCTCATTTAAACTATTACAAATAAAATACTATATAATATACACAGCAAATATTCAAAGATTGCCTTAATCATCAGCCGGTCAAAAACGAAAAATAGCCATAGAATAACAAAGCAGGACATGAAAAAAGAGAGTGGCAAAGAAAAGAAGAACCAGTAATGGAGGGTGGTTAACACAGCGTAAACAGCTAGTGTGGCACCCTCATTAGTGGCACAATACACTGGGCTACACAAGTCTTTGAGGGGCGGGTGGGGAGTACTTCACTACATTTGTATTTATGAGTTGGAGCAAGAAGCACAGCTGCTTCATAGGGGCAGTAAAACTACTTTCAAAAGGAAAAACATCACCAAAAACAGATTGAAAGATGTTTGCAGGTGTATTTTTCTCATTTTACTGGAGAAGAATTTACACAGAGAGATATTGGCAGTGCACCAAATGTTTTAGTATCAACGTCAACAGCAGACATCAGGTTCCAGTGGCAGACACACAGAATAAAAGAGTGAGTGATTTCTCCACTGACAGCAGCCTCAATAGTCCAGCAAGTAGCAGAGCAACAACAAACACCAGGCCTTAACTGTCACTGTGTCAACAGGAAAAACTTGCTTTCTTGCGCTTAATGTTATGAAACAAGTTAATGCAAGTTCTGTTGAGGTTCCTGAAATGTATTCTGGGCAATATAAGAACATCAGAGCTGAACACAGTTTCACAGCATGAGACAAGAGCTCACAGATATCTCTCAAACTTGTGTTCAATGACCTAATAAAAATGAAAAGCATGTTGATATTTCATTATTTAAAAAAAAAATCAGTGAGAGTTGTGTAACCATAAAGGAAAATGTGAAGCAGTTACAAAGTTTTGATCCTCAGATTAGTGTGTGTAGGTGTGTTTAACCTACCAGTAAAGTGCCGTTGGGAGAAGAGGTGCTGGATGAAGTGCGTGTCGGCAGAGAAGAGCAGGTCGTGCAGCTTGTCTACGCTCATGCGGACCGCAGTGTTGATGTGCAGCCGCCCGCTCAGGTCGGCACAGAACGACTCCACCTCACCTGAGGGTCAAGAAGAGATTTACTTTTTCATTTATCCTGCTACAAATCCTGTGCAGGTTCCAGTTCTAGAAATGTATCCAAAGATGTAAACGTTTGCCATTGTATGCAAACATTAAGACAGTTGCATGTTTGTTTGAAAGATACGTTTTAAATTGCATATAATAATCACACTTAATCTAGTTGCATTCATGTTTTTTGGTTGTTTTTTTTGCCAAATAAACTGCAGCTAAACACATATTGCTGCTGCATGTATATTTTGCTAATAAATATGCTCTTTGCACTTAATAATAATCCTCCAGGCAATCATATCATATCATAATTATGTCTTAGCTTAGAAGAAATTTTTTGGTTAATGATCTGACAATCTGCCAAAACAACATGCATAAACCTAAAAAGAAATTATCTCATTTAGTTTGGCACAGATTCACCCTCAGAGCAGTAAATCACTCCATGTTAATGTTTGAAAAACTTTTCCTGCAAACATTGTGGAAGGAAGAAGAGGTGGAAGCAATACGGCAAAAATATACAAATCATTCGCAGAGATCAGAAGAAGGGAAAATAATAGAGCTATAATACCTGTTAGCACCTTCATAAAGACAAGGTCAATTCAGTCAAATAACCTACTTTAAACAACCTGAAATGAGCAGACAAAATTAAAGCATAAACTTTTTTTTAAAAAACCTTTGTGCCACGATGCTCAGCTACAAATTCATTTTTAGGATTAAAATATATGTATTCTAATCCAGTCTTCATATAATTTACCCCCTCTACTGGGTTCTTGTGCTCAAATAACACTCACTCTCTTCTTGCGTGTCAGAGGAGTTGCTGGGGTCTGTGGGCAGTTCCTCATCGTTGGTGATGTCCAATGAGGAGAGGTTTCCCAGACTGGTGGTTGGCGGGGGCAGCATGTGATTGGCCAGCTCGGACAGGCTGTCCCCACCCTCTTCCAGATTCTGATGCAGTGAGGGGGGAAAAAAAACACACACACACAGACACCAGAGGACAGTTAGCGAGTGGTTTGTAGGGAAATCACCCCATTGTCATATGACTTGAGAGGAAAGAGGCCTCAGCTCAGGCTGACCTCGTGTTGACGCGGCCTGTGCAGACATACCACTGCTGCCGTGCAATTAATCTGAAACCGGCACACAGTCAACACAGCACTTCATTTATTCACTTTAGCTTGTCTTGGGCTTGATCTGTCCGTATCAAGACTGCAGGGGAAGCAGCCACAGCAGCTGTGTTTGAGCAGAGCGGATTGGACATACAGCCGATTTAAATACATCCTGTACTTCTTGTCTGGTACTTTAAGTTTATTTGTATTTCACCTCATTTTATTCAATATTTCTTGTGTGTTTTAATACTGAGCCACTGCATTATTTTGCCTTATCTTGTCGCTATGTTTGGAAACTGCTTCTACCATGCCCGAGATTATTTATTGTTATAATCAGGCGTTTGTTTTGTTCAGGACAGTTATTTGAATCCAGCTATGAAAAAAACTATTACAGGTGCAGATAGGACTGGATGTGTAGCAACACTCTACTAGGTTCATACAACCTTTTAAGAGTTAAATTAAAGAACTTTCAAGGTGCCTACATTCCCTCATGAAGTCAGCACCAAGGAATGAATGTATGAAGTCCCAAAAGTGGTTAAAATTAAATTATTAAGCATTTTTAATGCCAACTGGCACTGGGTGTGTTAACAAGTGTACAAATCAGACTTGAATTACACAAACAGAGAATCCAACAGATCTGTCAGTCAAACGGTGATTACACTGCACAAAACCGGTTATAGGTATACACAATGTGTGAAAAGGTTTGTTTTTTTAGTCTAAAAGTAGAAACAATGATAGCTGCTACATTCAGGGGTCGTACAGCTTTTTAGGAGTAAAATTCAAGTACTTTAACCTAAACTAAAAGATTTCCAGAATCTCGAAACCTTTATTATCACATTTAAAGTTTTACTATAAATACAATTGCAAAAAAGTTTACAGAATTATTTTTTACCAGCAGGAATACATATTGTACATGTATATTGTCACTTTGTTTATTTTACCAGCTATTTATATTAAGTTTGATTGTACGTTTTGATTATGATTGCTTCCAGAGTACAGGATCCACAGAAGACCTTTCTACTATGAATGACGAGTGAACACAAGAAATAATTCTAAAAGTTACATGTTGGTATAACAACGGAAATATCTATTAAAACAACAAGAAGGATCAAATGAAGAAAATGATCTAGAGTGAGTGGATTTACTTTATTCTGTCCATTCCTGCTATGTGGCTAATGCTTGTTAGCCAGCTGTGTTGCAGATGAATTGTAAGCGGATTTTTCTGCTCCATCTGTGATGAATCCGAATATTAAAAGTCTCTACTACAGTCCACAGCTGTACGGGATTAAAACCGTTTTTGACAAACTTACAGGTGGTGCTGTCTCGCACGTGAAGCAAGGAAAAAAAATCAGACTATGCATAACACAACAGTAGCTGTGTTTCCATTAACAAATGTATCTAGCATTTTGAAAATTCGCATTAAAAAAGCTTGATGGAAACACCAAAACTGGATTACAAGTTTTTACGCTCGCTTGAGGTGTTTTTTGTCTTTTTAGAAAAATAGTTAATGCGCTGAATGGGAGATGGCAACGATTTTTCCGAATAAGTTCTGACCTAGCAAACATTTATCTTGCATGTCTGATCAGCTGTTTTTACTCTGATATGAAACAACAACTAAATTTTGTTTTTTTCTCACATAATCTGTGCTTCCTCTACTGTTTACTGATAGATTAGCCTACAACAGCAACATTACACTGCCCTCTTCTGACTAAAGTACATTTCTGAAGCTTTGTATATTTGCTCCAAACCAGTTGATGGGAACATCCCCAATTCGCATTCTCTTTAATGCGACATTTTGGAATTTCGCTTCAAAATTCGTTCCGACTTTAATGTAAACATGGCATTAGATGACTCTCTATTCAAGAAGAATACTCACAAAGGAGGCGGCAGCAGAGGCCGGAGCGGAGGCAGAGGCGTTGGTGGGAGTCATGGATGGTAGCGAGCTGTGGGAGCTGGGTGGGCTGGGTTCAAGGGGATCTGAGCTTAGTCTGCGTCCAGATGACGAAGGCACCTCTATTGGCAGACAGGAGGCAGAGGAAGGAGGAGAGGAGCCCCCGAGGTTGGTAACGGAGGGAGAGCTGGATAAACCACAGGGCACCAGGGGTGGGGGAGAGCTGCCGGTAGAAGGAACCGACACTGAGCTCAGGTCTAGAAGATCTGTAACCGACACTGACTCGTCTCCTGGCCTGGGGAAGAGAAGGAGAGGAAGTGAGAGTGCATGAGACAGAAACACATAACAGAGAAAGTCTGTGAGAGAAGGACGCAGAGAAAGAGCCAAGTGTTTGTTGAAGAACATACGGACAGGGGTGGGAGATCTTTAATTGGCCAGGCATTTATTACAATTGCCATGGCAGCTGACTTAAAAAAACACTAGTTCATAAAATGTTATTAATGACTTGGAAATAGACAAAAAATCCCTGATTCATGATAAGCGTGGCTCTGCTTGTTAGGTTTAAGAAAGAACAAACTTAAACTAAACAAATCCTAAAGTATGTTAGTTGGTCTGCTGGTATGTCCACATACATGCAATTCAAACCCCTGATGAAAACTGTTTATTCACAACACATTCAAATAATAAAATAAACAAGAAATAAATTAAATACAATTTTGTCCAGTCTGTCTCTCTACCTTGTTTAATACTCGTAAGGTATTAATTTACAACACTGAGGTTAAATGTTGGCAAACGTAAACAAATAACCAGCACTAGGAAAGGAACATACGGCACAATTTAAGATGAACAGATATTATCGGCCGATATTGGCCTTTCTAAAGGCATATCAGTATATCTGCTGTCCGATATTTCACATTTTTCACAATTTATATAAATGCAGAAAATAGCGTGATTTAGAAATGGTGGTAGCCATTATTGTTTTATTCTTTTTAATCATCAGCAACTGACTGAAAGTGAACAGTAATGATGTTTATTCAGTCACTTATTTTATTCCATTTTATTCTTTATTTTCTCATTTATAGAATTGGCTAACAGTGAAATACATTTTGTATAATGTAAAAAAAATGTTAAATATAAACAATAAAATTAGGCCCATAAGTTCTATTGACTTCCATGTAAAAAAAAATGGGCTCAGAGAAACTGCACGTTATTGTGTTTTTAGGATAAGATAAGATTAGAAGATAAGACTTTATCTGCACGTTACATCCCTAAAATACCTGAAATACTTTTGCAATTGGACATTTGTTATTAATATTGCACATACTTTTTTTTCCCTTCTACAAATACATAAAACTTACAGAGGAGGATAACTGAGCAAAAAAACATGATTTAATGATCAGGTGAAGGTAGGCAACACCTGACCAATCAGATTCAACTATACAAATTCTTAGTTGGGGACATTCAAAGTAAATTTCTAACTGACACAAGGTTAGCTTCAAAAATGTTACTCAAATACACGGAGAGAAAGACCAAATACATGCTATCTTCACACAAACTACTTAAGCCTGATTTCCACCAGGCGCGTTACTGCAGCGTCACGTCAGCGCCGCGTTCGCCGTTGCAAATAGGTAACACTCTAATCAATGAGAGCATTTCCACCGGGCGCGCTGCGTAACGTTACAGCAGCGTCTCTACGCGAGCATTAGGTAGGACTTCTATTTCTCCGCAAGACGCTGCCAAATCGCGTAAATCTCAACAGAGCAGATCGCACCAGACAGGAAGTCCGACTCAGAATCAGCGTAAAACACTCCCGCCCCTTTCAAAATAAAACACAATACGCAGTTCATGCAGCCTAAAACTACTTCACATCAACATTATGTTATGACCGGGGCACCAGATCAGCAACCAATCAATCAAAGGGTCTCAGAGGATCGGCGACACGGACAACAAGAGACTGATTGTTGAAGTGGAACATCATACAATCATTTATGACATAACATATTGTTTTTATAAGGATAGATGGTCAGATCAACAGATCTTTCACGTCAGAGAAGCAAAGTAAGTTGGTTGTTGTTGTTGTTGTTGTTTACTTTATACACACAGTTTATCCATAGACTGTATAAATAGAGTTTAGAGTTTATCACGGGATCTCGCGGTCTCCCGTATGGTCAGGATTATTGCGTGATCTCGTGATCTTGCGTGTATACAACCAGCTCACTAAGCTGACGTGACGCTGCTGTAACGCGCCCGGTGGAAATCCCCAGTAACTCTTACTCGTGTTAGTGTGTCTGCAGACATACATAAAGACTCAAATATAGACATGATGCAGTGCACCATATATTTCAATGTTTTTACACTCACAGTAGGCCGTTCATGTGTTCGGCGGTGGGGGAGACGTAGTCGTCATCTTCACTAGTGAGGCCCAGTTCAGTGCCATAACACTGGTGTACAATGTGCCAGAGCTCTTTCGGGGAGAGAGACTGTAAAATAAAAAAACATATTCTTAGTTAGCAGTTAATTAGGATTTGGACGCTCAGAAAAGCATAATGAATACTTAATGCAATGATGGACAAATCTTTTGCGACCTAAATTCACTTGATGCTTTGTGTTTGTTTATCTATAGTTTACAGAAACTTTTTTGGCATTGGGATTGTAACTGATAACTGACGGGGGGGTCCCAACAGGCAGGACACAGCCACGTCATTTTCAGCATAATACAGTGAGTATATTCACAAGGCTCCTGCATCAGATGCATCTCTAAAAACACTTAAACAGCCAAACATATTTCTGAATTTGTGCTTTAAAATGTTGAATTTTGCTGACGTCCATAATGACAAATGTCAAATTTAATCCATCATATCAGCAAGTAAGTAAGTAAGTTTCAAGTTAATGTGTCTGATTCTAATCACAATATTGCATTCAATGTTTTTTTTCCAGTGAAACATTAAAATGGGATTTACTATTCTCTTTTTTAGGTTGAATTTTGGGGCTTCTACTAGAAGCTGTTAAAATGCTTTAAATGTTCAAAAGACATTTTTCTCATACTGCGCATGGCTGCTGCACCTTATTCACTCTCTGGTCTGAGATGACTTATTCTAGTGCCTCTTTCTTTAGACCCCCTCTCGAAAAAGTCCACTTTGCTCCAACTGGTCAGTGTTTTCAGATCTTCCACATCCGTGCTCTGGATGTTTCTGTGTTGCCAGCAGCTGACTGGTGTGACTGAGTCACTGCACCTGGACTTTCTGATGTGAAAAATTTCGATTATTATTAATCGAAAGTCAAAAACTACAAAATGAAAACATGTTCCAGCAGGAACCTGATGCCAAACTGGGTAGAAATTAACAACATCAGCAAGCGAGGTTACAGGTTTCTTTGTTATGTTAGCATTTAGCTACATCTAGCAGTGTAGGTAATGTAAACACAGCAGGGACGTGCCTAACGCTGATGACCATATATAGAAATTAATCTCGAGCTTAGCTGGAGTCATGTTGCAAAAACGGTTGGAAAAGCAGCATTCAGATCGGTTGGAAAGCTGGCGTTTTTGCTCACGAATAATTTTACCACATAATTTGAAACTTTGGCCACATTTAATAGGAATATCCGACATTATCATATAATATATATGACAGAAATGAAGAAAAAGCATAACAGCTTCTCGTCTCTTGCCATCTGCTTTAATATTACACTGCTGTTTCTGCATCAGTGCTGTCTGAATGAATGTCTATATTCAAACACAGCAAATAACAGTGATTTTGTTCTCCCAAACCTGTGTTTGAGGGCATCTCCTGCTTCTTGACACTGTGTTCTATTCTAAGACGTTAACTACTAGCCACGCCACACCAGGCAGCAGCACAAGGCGGCAGGAGGAAGGCGGGAGAGGAGATTGTACCTTGTCCAGCAGCGCGTTCTGCCACAGACGGAAAATCATCATGAAGCTGCGATCCCTTGCTCCGAAAGATGTGAAGAAGTGCTGAACGGGTGAATTTCAGTGGGGACAGGAAGAAGGGAGGGGGGGTGAGGAAGGAAGAAAGAAGGGAGAAAGAAGAAAAATGTGATTTGACTGATAGATTTTCCTCTGTTGGGATGTTTGCTTTGTCATGGTCAGTTAAGATAAAGTTGAGTCAGCTCATTTCATTCTGCCTCACTAGCAAAAAAAAAAAAAAAAAAAGGCTAATCTGAAGAAAAAAGCATCAACAACTAGCACTTTTTGTAGCAGAAGATGAACTACAAAGGATAGTGAATGTGTTTACACACTACCACTCAAATGTTTGGGGTCACTTAGAAATGTCATTTTTGAAAGAAAATCACAATTTAAAAAAATAAAATAACAGACATACAGTCTATACATTGTTAATGTGGTAAATGACTATTAAAGCTTAAAAAGGCTGATTTTCTTATGGAATATCTATTATATATTGTCAGCAACCATCACTCCTGTGTTCCAGTGGCACATTGAGTTAATCCACGTTTATAGTGTTGAAAGGCTCATTGATCATTAAAACACCTGAGCATTATGTTAGCACAGCTGAAAACTGTTTTGTGCTGATTTGAGAAGCAATAAAATGATCCTCAGGCTGGTTGAGTATCTAGAGGTAAAGTTGGAGATTTGTACAGGTTAAAATGATTATTTCTACCCTAGTCAATATCTTTACTATATTTTCGATTCATTTTGTAACTCATTCCACAAGTAAAATAGTTTGTTTTCATGGAAAACAACGCAGACATTTTCTAAGTAACCCCAAACTTTTGAGCGATACCGTACATTGCAGAAAATCAGTACAGACAAACGTTTTCAATTCTTGATGAAAATGAGCCTGAACTAGGGCTCAATACTGTTTATGCTAGAGTCTGACCTTCTCATTGTCAGTGCTGATCTGGATGGCGTTTGGGATGAGCTTGGCAGTCTTCTCCTTGGTCATAGAGGTCACGTCTTTCAGCAGGATAGTGATCTGTGACGGGAACAAGAGAGCTTTACCGTGTGTATGCTTCTTATCTCACCAAGGGCCCGTGCTTATCTATATTGATCTGCAAACAAGTGCATTAAAATGGCCTCTTATCTGATTGCAGGTGTGACATTAACCAGGTTACAACAGGCATTTGTTTGACTGTGCGCGTGCAAATGTGTACACAGTGTGTGCATGACTTACAGTGGTTTCCCAGCGGAAGATGTTACTGTAGAAACAGAGCCAATTCTCTGACAGATAAAGGCGGCCCTGAAGCAGTATGTCCTTCTGCAGAGCGCAAGAGTAGTCTGAGGAAAGAAACAGGAAAAGAAAAGAGGTCATTTAAAAAGTGAGACACTGGAAGTGAGGGGTTTGAGAAGTATGTGGTGCTACATGCGCAGCACGCTGCGCACACAGTTTAACTCTGTGAGTCTCACTCACCCACTATAAGTCGCTCTGTATCAGGAAGTTTCTTAAAGAGTTTGCGAAAATCCTCGTTGCGCTGTTTGTATGTAGGACTGAGAACCTGAGGGTGAGGAGAGAAAAAAAAAAGAACATGGTATTCTGCTTCACAACGAGCCTGCACAGCAGCCTTGGGCTAGACTGGGTTGCTAAAAGGTTAAATGTCTGTAAGAACACAATGTTTTAGAATGATTAGCGTTTCACTTTGTCAACTAGTTCCACTTGCTTGGAACTAAAAACAAACATCAGCAAAGTCAAGTACCCTGGAGTGAAAATATCTAATGAGGGTTAATGTGTACTTACATTGTACCAGCTCTGCATTTTCTGTAAAGCAAAGAACAGCATATTAAGAAGTGAACAGTACTACTAGTAGCATTAAAAATGACACAGTACAATGATTTTACACAGGAATGGAAAACCTTTCAGCAGCATACGTTTGGTATCTGCATGCATGTGATCCTGCCAGTCCGGTCCCCTTTGCTAACTGTTTATTGTAACCTTGAGGTTTTGCACTTTTCAGCACTTCTCCATTTCAAAAAAAGGTGCGTGCCACTGACCAGCTGTAATGAACAGTCATAAGTATAACCTACCTTTATAAGAGAGCCAGAAAAAAAAGAGATGTGGAAGCTTAAATGAACCACAGGCACACAGAAGTACAGACACTACAGACACATTCTGTATTCACTATAACAGTTCACACGGTTAAAATGGAAGGTAATGAAAATACACAACAAACATTAACATATCAGGTGTGGATGAGATTTTTCTGGCATGGAAATGTAATCACTATTCCTCCCACTCAGACACATTTTTTGTATTAAAGCTATTTATTAAATTCTGCCATTCTTCATGTGCAGCTGTTTGTTAGCTTGTGTTGTTGTTGTTGTTTAGATCAAACCCTACAAAATCATAAGAAATTGTTTAAGTGTTTGTTAAAGACACAACAATGCAGAATAGATAGTCCTGGTATAACAACATGTTTGATTTAGCTGTTTCAGCGGTTTGCTGACTGGAAAAGGATTACTTTTAACAGTTCACACTGTTAAAATTGAAGGTAACGAAAATACAAAAGAAACATTTACAGATCTGGCATGGGAATCGAACTGCCATTTCCCCAACTCAGATATTTTTTGTTCTAAATCCATTTATTAAATTCTGCCAGAACAGATGTTTACACTGTTGTTATTTAAGATCCAACCTGACAAAATCATCATGAAAATGGTTGGAGTGTTTGTTAATGTGAACCGCAAGACTGCAGAAGAAACAGTCTTAATACAACATGTCATTGCTTATCAGGATCACATTAAAGAGATTTGAGTCTTCTGCTCACACACTGAAACACTGGTACTAAGTTATTTTCTTTACCTCTCCATATCAACAGACCTTTCAGCAGCAGCAGCTTCAGGATTTAAGTTTAGCACTTATTACATATCATATATCACTGGATATTCTGCCTTACCTTGGCATTGCGGCTGAAGTGGCGAGAAGCAAGTGGGTAGGCGGATGAGAGGGAGGAGGCAGACGGTATGGAGGGCAGGGGGCTATCTGAACCTCCTCCACCACCTCCACCACCACCACCTCCACCACCTCCTCCTCCTCCTCCTCCTCCACTGCTCTTCTCTCCTCCTCCCTCGCTCTCACTGGCCCTGCCACCCCCAAGGACCCTGCGCCGCAAGGAGGGAGAGCTGCCTGGGGTGCTGCGTGGAGAGTTACTGGCCGTACTGGAAACAAAAAAAAGAAGAAAAAAAAGAGAGATTTAACTCGGGGGAGAACAGAGGAAATTCTTTCATATTTCCCTGGTAATTTCTGCTCTGTAATGCCTTTTATGTCATGCTATGAAGAAAGGCTGCAAGCGTTTCCTATTTGATAATAGCATGCCATCTAAAAGACCAAAGAAAAGCCATTTACAGCCAGTGTTATCAGCTGAACTGATTTTGACAGGAACAGCAGCCAGACAGTGGGGGGCTTTGAAGCTGCTTAGTAACTGGTCTTAAAACTGTTCAATCTAGAAGCGTTGATACAAAACCTGCAGAAGAGAATAAAACACTAAGAAGAACTGCAGTGAGTTTGAGGCGTAATTACATATCTGATCGTTTCAAGACAGAAATGCACAATAAGACAAAGGCTGAGCTGTCTTCTCTGTGATCAGCGCTCAAATAATTAATCGACTGACAGAAATGGGATTGATAACAACGATGACTATTAACGATGACAATTAACGATGACAATTTATATGCTTTTCACTTATTAGACAACAGCATTTGTACAGATTCTTAGGAGTAAAATCCAAGCACTTTTCAAGCACTTTCAGGGCACCAAATAGAAAACAATTCCACTCTTGGATAATCATATCTAAATTGTCACTATAAATGCAACTGCGAAAACAAATTTAATGGTATTCATTTATACCCACAATGATGATCAACCAAGATACCAGAATACAGCTAACAAATATGACTACGGGATTGTTTCATATATATATATATATATTTATAAATAATTGATTAACAGTTGATTAGTTAAATAAAACATGAAGCCTTTATCGCATCTAAATTATAATTGTGAGAAACAAAACAATTTACAGAATTCTTTAATGCCCAAAAGCAATTAATATATTTCATCATTTTGTCTACTTAACTAGCTGTTCAAATGAACTTTCGCTGTGTTTTGAACAGGTTTAGGTCATCTAGCTATAAATGGTGTTTGGTTTACATGAGCGATCGTGTACATTAAAAGTAAAAGTCCTGCATGCAAACCTTACTGAAGTAAAAATACAAAAGTATCAGCATCAAAATGTACTTAAAGTATCAAAAGTAAAAGTACTTGTTATGCAGAATGAATCCACTCACTTTATATATTCTGAATATATTATTAGATTATTTGTGTTGATGCATTTATGTAGCAGTGTTTTAATAGGGCTCATTTTAACTTCCTAATATACTGCCATGAGGTTTAATTTAAACCTAAATCTTGTCATTTGAATATTAAATCTTGATCCAAAAAGTAACTATAGCTGTCAGTTAAATGTAGTGAAGTAAAAAAGTACAATATTTGCCTCAAGATGTAGCGAAGTAGAAGTACAAAGTTACACAAAATTGAAATACTCAAGTAAAGTACAGGAAGCTCAAAATTGTACTTAAGTACAGTACTTGTGTAAATGCACTTAGTTACATTCCACCACTGCATCCAACTGGATGAATGCTTTGCTCGATCACTCAACAGTACACTGCAGTGGCTCCTTCTGAGCTGCTGATTTCATTAATGAAGCCAAAGCAAGAACTCATCACTTCATTTTGTATCGTTTGAGCCAAACTGCACTACATGCATCAATCCCCCACGGTAATCACCATTTGCTTTCTCCTGCAGCTACGTACAGAAGGACTTTAAAACTCATTGCAACAGTTGGAGAATACATGCAAGCTCAATGCATGTTCTTACTTTATTTCACACATTTTTGGAAACATTTTCATGCATTTTAACTGAGGATTGTCTACACTTACCCGTAGCATGCAGCATTTGCCCTGGCCTATCTTAAGTTGTTTGTAAACAGTGTCAAAGCTTAATGCAGATTCTTAAGTATAACGTTTAAATATGCTGCATCAAGGTAAATTAGGCATCGATAGTGCATTAATTGGTGAAATAAACATTAACTTACGAATCTACGCCATTATCAGTTTTCTGACAGCACTCCAACATTCCAATGGTTTTGCTTTTAGCTGCAACATCTTTTAAATATTCCTCATAAGTCTCCATTATAAGGATCTGTTCGTCTTGACTCAAGTAGGCAGCACACCACTGGTCCATTTTGTGGGATATCATTAAGCCATTAATTGGTAAAAAAGAAAAAGAAAAAAAAGAAAGAAAGACGGAAAAATACAGCTCTGACCATGTAAACTTGGTTGCAGCAGTCAGCAACAGGAGCTGGAGAGTAAAAAAGGGATGAGTCAATATTACCACCTCCCTGGCAAAAGTAGGCTGGGACAAGGAGCAGTGAAGGTGGGAGTCCATCACTAAAGCTCACCAGGTTGGTTATATAGGAAAATAACAGACCCAAGTGCCAAGTCATTTTGTCATGGGCAAGTGAAGTGACTTTAAGAATGTTACAAATAAGATTTATGTCTTTAACAGGCTATTTTGTTATTGTTTGAAAATTGCATACTGTCATTTTAAGAGAGTGTGCATTTTTCTGTGTAAAAAACTTAACTGAGTAGGCAGTTGAGCATAAACTAGCCGTCCTGTTCTAGTTTCCAATATACGGCAAGAGGATACTGTGGATTTACCTGGTTGTGCCACCACATGAGGAATAAATGTTTGTTTTTCTAATGCTACAACTGGCATCAAGTGGATTTCTGTAAACTATCTCAATGGCACGTGCGTAGCCGTAACCACTAATCAAGTTGCCTTTGTGCAGTATCACAGAGTAAGTCCTCAAGTCAGGTAACAACATAAAACAGATCTTTCTGTATCTGTTATTCAACAGATAAAGACCATTACATGCAGCATTAAGTGAGGCGAATATTTTAAAATGCTATCACTGAAACCTGAATTAACTCTGTGATTCGTTTCAACTTATCCGGGGGTTTGCAATATTGCAATGCAAGCGTTTTCTTCTATTGGTTGGGTTGACTGGTACTAGCATTACTTTATCTATCAGATTAGTGGAAGAACAATTACATCTGGCTAACGTCAGCCCTCACAGACACTCACCGATCAGTTTACTCAATGAGTCGAACAAAGTTTGATGTTGTAGTAACAGGTAACGTAACAAACACACTTGTAATGTCAACATTTTCTAATGTTTTATATTCAATATCTAAACTGAAAACATGAAATGAACAGACATGTCATTTGAGTCATCTTGTCTCAAGTCTTTAAATCGAGTCTTGTGTATTTATTTATTTATTATTTCTATTGGGTTTGGATTTGATGACATACTGTGAAACACTTTGAGCTGCATTTTATGGATACATACAAACAAATAAGGTAATTAATGTTATTACTATAATTAATAAATCTCAAGTAATTTATTATCTGTCAAGTCAACTTGTCAAAACAGTGGCTTGAGTCGAATGAAGTCCAAGTCACTGTAATACTGTAATTACAGTATACAGTCCTGAAAAAAAAAAAAAAAAAATGTGTGTATGTATATGTATATATATATATATATACACACACACACACACACATTTCCAATCTTATTATTAATTCACATTCCTTCTTGTTTATTTACTTTCTCACTATAAAACACATACATTATGCAGAAATGCTACAAGCATGAAGAACATGATAGCTAAACAAATATTTACTCCTGCAATAAAGTTGAAAAAAGTCACAATAATGCACTAAATCGTACATTTTCTACTGTAGAAATGCTATTCTGCCATCCATAATTACAACTAGCACCAAGCTGTCTTGAGGTTAAATCAAATAAGGGCAGTGTGTCTTAAGATTGTACAATCAAGAACAGTTGATACAAAACCTGCAGAATAAAAAAAAAACACTACCAAAAACCTCAGAGAGTTGGAGGTGTAATTACATATCTGATCATTTCAAGACAGAAATGCACAATGAGACAAAGGCTGCACTGTCTTCTCTGTGATCGGGGGCTCAAACAATTAGTTGATTGACAGAAATGTGATTTCTAACGACAATGACAATCTACTACTCTAAATGAACAACTTCAAGGCAACACTTTAATTGTGATTACCATTAATTATATTCCACAATGTATATGCTTCAACAGTGTTTGTACAGCTTCTTAAAAAATGCTGTAAGACCCACTTTTCCAGTACTTTCAGGTCACCATAACGAAAAAAAAAACATCCAGACTCTTGGAGCTCTTATAACCATATCTAAATTGTCATTATAAATGCAACTGCAAAAAACAAAATTAATGGAATTAATTTATACCCACAACGATCAATCAAGATGCCAGAATACAACTAACACATATGATGGTGGGATTGTTTTATTGGAAATAATAAAACCAATAATAATAGAGTGATTATGCTATACACTTTAAGAGTAAATCCAAGCACTTTCAAGGTACCAAAAATAACAAATTCCAGACTCTTGGAGGTTTTATAATCATATCAAAATTGTCACTTTAAATGTAATAAGTTAATAATAACGCACTAAATCTTACATTTTCTAGTGTAGCAATGCTGTTCTGCTATACATAATTACAACTAGCACCAAGCTATCTTGAGGTTAATGCAAATAAGGGCATCGTGTGCTGTAAAGAGGCTTGTAAGGGTGTGTGACCAGGACATTGGAGTGATGTGAATCTGTGTCAGCATGTGTTTACAAACCAGGGCTAAATCCGTCTGCAGCATTACCAGAATTTTCTACACAAACCTCTAGTTAGCCTTGATATTGTCCTCTCTGCTGCCACTTAGTGAAAGCGGAGAGACGGATCAGCTAACGGGCAGCTAGCGACACCAAAACAACTCAGCCCAGCACACTTAGAAATGGACAAGAACATAATAAACGAGGCGTCAAATATGAATTACACGACTCAATTAAGAAGCACCAGATTGTGCAAGGGTGGAGACTGCTATTTCACTGAAACAGGGTGGAGGCGTGGGAGCGCTCTGGCCAGACTGAATGAGCATGCAATCACATAAACACACAGCTAAAGCAGTGTATACAGCTAATAATTTCAGACTGCGGCTTGTACACCTGCGCTTTTATACAAACTATGCGTGTCCCAGCCGTGTTATCAGTGGGATTTGCAGAGCTATGACTCACTTGACCACACCACAGTCGGTATATGAGGACCACAGACAGATCACTGCATAGCATAATGCTATTCATCACACAGGAGGCTGTTTGTGTCACTTACTCGAACATGTCATGAGGCGTTTGCGATCCAACTGATATCCACAAAAACACACGTTGCTGCTCACTGTTGCATCAATATGGTGTCCCTGGTGTGCGTGTGTGTGTGTGCAGCTAAAGCAAGCTAGACGCTACGGGGCTGTATGTCCTCTCTTCTGTCTTGTTTTCTTTGCTTCGCCTCGGGGGAAAAATGCGTCCATCATCCACCGTCCCGCGGCCGGATGTTAATTTGTCATTGCGGCTGACGACGCCCCTGCACCTCGCAGCCAGGCTACCGGACGGACCGCTGCTCCCTACGCCGTTAGCAGGACCCGGTAACGGGTTGCAGTCTCTGCGTCCATCAGTAATCCCCTTTGCAACAAGGGAGAGGGAGGAGGGGGAGGGAGGAGGAGGAGGAGGCTCCATGTGCTGAGTGAGGCCTTGCTTTTTTTTTTCTCTTCTTTTTTTTCTACAGTGAGGTGGTGCTGAACTGGGGGGACCGATAAGGATGATAAGTCAAAACTGAGGGGTTTTATCTGAAACCAGCACCTTACATACAGGAGGTCACAAGAACATTTACTGTCACTGTTATCTTTGCAGTGAATGCCCCTTTTTTTAGCATTAGAAACTCTTCTATTCATTATCTAAACAGATGATTAAAACAAGACTCAGCATTTAATCTGTAGCATTTCTGACACATGTACTGTGTGTTTTATGCCTCATGAGTAAACTATTTGTGCAATATTTCTGATAAATTATGCAACTTTTTGGAAAAAGTTCCAAAAAGTCAATGCTTATCACGTGATAACTAAATATCTTGTATTCTGGACAGAAAAAATACAGGAATTTGAAATGATATTTGAATTTGATATGACAATATATACTGTCAAATGTTATAACATTGTTTACCATACATATTTTTTCTATATCACTTAGAAATGTATAATAATTTATGTAAATTTGATGACACTTTACGCTCTGATTCTTGCAACAAAGAGGCACTGTTTAATCATGATTTTTGTCGTAATTATAATATGAAATGACCTATAATCAGGATATACATTTATTGCCATATAATTGTAAATACCACTTTAGCCTCCAGGAAATTTTCATGGTAATTTACAGACCAAATAATTTTTCGTAGAAAATAATGCATATATCTTATATATGCATTTCAATCTAAATGTTCCAAACTAACAAAAAAAATAAAAGGGATGTTATTAAGTTGCTAATTATTTATTATAATAATACCATCACACAATCAGATAGAGGCCCTTATGTATAAAAAATGGCTAAAACATGAATTGTAAATGTAAATGCAGAGACCATGGATGCATGTGGTGAATCCACCTGGCCAAAGCCCAGAGCCCACGCAATCCCTTAACCCTCAATCTCTCTGTCCATCCCTCTGGATTAGAGTCCCATCATAATCCACGCTGGGCTGAGCCAGGCCGACATCACCATTCGGTCTCCCTGTGTGTGAACTGTTATTTCTAAGGTTCACCAATAGCCTTTAATAATGTCAGAGCTTCATGGGCTGGGTGGACATTAAGGAAAGGGGAAGGAGAAGACAATGCAATTCAGAAGAATAGCCTTAAACATGTACAGGAAGTGGGTATAATATAAAAGGTGCAACTCTTATGCCTTTTCCTTCCTGCCGACAGAATTTCAACACAGCAAGAGACATAAGACTGCATATAGACTTCTGTGAGAGCACATATCTTATGGCTAATTAGGAGATTGTTGCTTTTGGCATACACATGGTGCAAAAGCCAAAGAGCCTATTCATACGAGCTACTGGCAGTGAGAGAAACTTTAGAAAACTGTCTGAAATCAGTTTCAGAAGTGGATCGATAACCATACAAAGTGAATGTAAACACACTAACTGAATGACTATGTAAACAAGGAAAGGTCACAAAGCTGCCCTGATACAGTGTGGCAGAAACACAAAGAGGGGTCACAATTCAATCAATCACAATCAGTGAGCGAGTCACTGTGTTGTCCTTTGCAATGATGTCATTTTAAGTTAGACTGTGTGTGTGTGTGTGTGTGTGTGTGTGTGTGTGTGCGCGCGCACATGTGTACAATATATGTGTCGAAATACATTTAACAGTCATGTAGAGTTTAAAATAAAATAAAAAATCTGCTCCACACTTGACCTTAAAGCTGACTGAGTTACACTACTTACTTTTTTATAAATACATTAAAAAAGCGCTATTTGTGTTTTCAAAAACAAGTCGCCCAGGCTATTTCAAAGTTATCCGTTAGAAAATGTAATGTCTTTTCCACACATTTCCTGCAGTCTTTGTACAGACTGGTTTAAGATTAGACACGCATCAGTCTACATATTTGTAACGCTAAACATGTGCTCAAGTTGTTTTTAATGACAATTTCACAACATGTTTACATCAAAATAGGTAGAACGAGGTCTCTATGTAAGGTGGAATTACCCTCTCTGCTGTTCCGTACAGAATGCATTTGTGCAAGTTGTGTACAGCAAGTTGAGGCAGCTTTAACTCTGCAAAATCAGGTGAGTGAGACGTACAGAGTACGACACTGCAAAGAATCAGAGGCAGTCAACTCTTTATTGACCCGTGTTCCATTTAGAAAACAATTGAGATCAATTACTCAATTAGTCGATCGCAGGGAATCTATTTTAGCCGGCTCTTGCACATTTGTTTAGAAGCTACAGCAAAGAGCTACAGCAAGACTGAAGCACAGGTTATTTGCAGTGCAATAGTCCATCTAAGAAGCCCTTTTAACGGGCCTGGTCTGGCATGTTAAGGATAACCTGCAGCACATAAGCCCTGTTCTGTCTTTTACACCTTTCAGATCATTTTAACATAGGCCTTTAGACCTGACCCTGCATCCAACCTGTGAGACCCTAGAGTTGGTCAGTCAGTTAAAAAAGAAAAAATGAGAACACAAGTTTCTAGAATACTTTAGAATTATTATAGATTAGACAATAAAACAGGATATTGCCCTCTCAACCAAAATATTGTCACAACGACGTTATCTTGATGTATGACGAATATGTAAGAAGAAAAAGAATCCCTGTCTTTTTTTTTGTTCCTGTGAAACGATTTTAAATGTTTAAATACTCATCCTGTATTCAGGGACATTCACAAAAATGTAACCCAATAAATTAGACTTTGGGGCAACTAGGTAGCCACACTAGTCATTAGAAACACACTTCACCATTAGAGGGTCATAAAAGCCAACAGAGCAATATTGAGAGAGACAGGACAAGAGATGTGTGTTTGGATATCAGTTGGGAAAAATTTTCATTTCCCAAACAATGTTGCTGAGGTCTACTTAGGGGGTTTTGCAGGTTTTCGGCCATCCCTGTGTCGCTACAGCAGGAGCAAGATGAGGACTGCTGCCAGGGGTGAGCAATAAACTGGTGTGCTGCGTCCACTGCAATGAAGTGGAGCCGGTTGGAAAAGTTTCCCTTTCATTGCTCTCTCGTCCTCCCCCTGATGTAACAGGTGAGGGAGGTGTGTATGGAGCACTCCTCAGTAAATTTTGATTTTGATTTAACAGTACACTGTTCAAATATTGCGTTTCACTGGGAAATATGGCACAGCAGAGAAACTAAATGAGCCCTTTTCACACAGTTTCCCCAAAAGTGCTGTAACTAAGCTCTGCCGTCATTTTGCCTTAGGACACTCATACCGATTCCTTAACAGCGTAATATTGGCATCCCCAGTCGGTGAATTCACATTGCAATGCAGCATTGCAGAACAAAGTGATAGGAGATGGTACTGCTATGAAACAGCAGCTGCAGCATCAACAGTGCCGAGTACAACAAAGGTGAAGAACTGCACGCCGTGCCGTTTCTTGCTGTACATACTCAAGAAAAAGTTGGGCTGAACATAATTAGATAACTGTCGAACTCAAGTGAGAGGCGTGTTTCTGATGATACGGTCAAATTCCTTTCTTATTACCCTTATTGATCCTGCCAATTATCGCCTCTGTTACTAACTCGTTACTGAGCCGGGATCATTTGGTCCCTTCATTATGACAAAGGGCAAAGGACATTAAAACAGCAGTCTGAAAGGGTTGATGAAAAGATTTATGTAAGATGGTCTGTAGTTCACAATGAATCTCAAATGCATGACAAGTGACCTTTGTGTCAGCTCTCCACAGCTAATTTTATCTACAAGAAACTTTCCACTGTTAAATAAGAGAAATAAACATTTGCCATGAAGCCAAATGGGGCTGCTTATAACTTGTCAAAGATGTTTAGAAAATGCAAAACTGTGTCTGGGAAGTCGGTGCAAACACTTCAGTCCTCAATGTGCTTTTCTTGCAATCATACATTTCAACTTAAAGTTCAAAGCTGAAAACCTACAACTGGATGACCAAAGATTAATTTGAGTCTTTTATAGCTTATCTGATCATTTTTGCGTATTCTCAAAAGACGCATTAAGATTTACCAAACATCTTTTAAACCTAAATCTTTCACTTGCTTTTTAAGCTATATAAAAACATACATTTTTCATGCAACATGCACCAAAACAATATAACTGGGTCAATAAATGATGTGTAAATGAAGAGGATGAGGGCACAGCTGTTCATATGGAGCACAAGAGAAAATCACCCTCTGTTTGCCCTCTGCAGTGGTGCCCAGAACCTCCTCTGATTGGACTCACATGACATCATCAGACTAAGAGCCTGCTCCCATTGGCTGAAAGTGATGTCATGCTTCAGAGGAAGGATAAATGGCGCAGCTCCTTGTGACTGACCCAGCTCTGTTTTTCCTCACTGCCACAACAGCGGTCTCACTTTCTTTGTTTACAGTTTACATAACCATGCTGGTCCACTTATTTAAAGAGGTTATCTTACTTTCTAAAATACTAATCAACTGCAGGGGACATGTGGTATGTATATTTTGTTCCCACAGGGTAGCATGGGCATTTCTTATTCTTCACTGAAATTCAACCAGCCGACTGCTGGCCTGCTTTTTTATTTGACGTCATAGCGTACCATGAATCAACTCAACTTAGTCAGGATTTTAAAAGTGTAATCTGTCCTCACTAGTTTTAGCCATTAGCTAATTAACTCCACCCTGTTCCAAAATAGTTGACCTCATGTAGCATTGGAGAAAAGTCGACTAGGCGTAAATCTGTCAGATGTAAGGCCTTTTTGCTCTACACCAACATGCACAAATGAGAAAGTGCTCACTCCAGTCAGTCATTGCAGCCAAATCTGGTCTCAGAAGGCCTAAATGCAAATTGGCTGTGGTTTTACAGAGCTACAAGCATAGAATACCCATGAGACAGTCAAACATAGTGCTGACATAGTGTGAAACCTCTGTTCTAGGCCACTGAACCTTATGTGGTGCTGGCGCTGTAAGATAAGTCAGCCCATCGTCAAAGACAACTGAAGGGGGGGGGCAGACACTTAGGTTTGGGCCTCATGTGAGAGTACACAAATGCTGTACTCTAGTGCTTTATTTCATTATTTATTTCATCATAATTTCTTTAAACGCTGGCTGGTTATTTGGGATGAATCCAGCACACTAACCTGCAGCTCTCCCAGTCAGAGTCTCTGCTGAGCAGGCTCCTGAGGGACCACCGGGAGCGCCGGCTAGGAGAGGGACTACGAGACCAGGAGCGAGACGGTGGCAGAAGGAGGTCCTGTGAAGGGCTGTCCTGACCTTGCTCTTCACCCTCCATCTGACTGGCCACTGAGGGGGAGGGGGAGGGGCTTCGATGTTGAATAGTGCCCCTCTCCGCAGTCTCCTCGACTACTATTTGCGGTGTTTTGCCCCACTGTCGCTTGTGGGCGCAACCTTGCTCTTCCTCATTTCGCTTCTTGGTTCGGGTCCTGCTGCGATGGCATCGACTGTGACGGCTAGAGCGTGACGGTCTGGGGCTAGGTGAGCGAGACCAGGACTCTGTATCTGAGGATGGTGGCAGGATAGTCAGCGTTGGGACAGGGATGGGCTGAGCCACAGTGATGCCTTCGGGTCCCACGGGAGAGGACATAGTCATCTTCAGAGCTTTCCGGGGCTTAATTTTCTCTTTCAGTCAAGTCAAAGGCACCAGCAAGGGCTTGTTGTGTTGCTAAAGTTGAGACTGGCCCATGAAGACTGAGATGGCGCAGTCATGCTTGTGTTTAATATATATTGAAACAGGATGGGTAAACACATCAAACACTCCCTCTTGGAAAATCAACACTGCCATATTAAGTATCACGAAGCATAAGTAAAGATGCTTCAGCATTAGCCATATTTCTTGTGAAGAAGTGTCAAGTAAAATTCCCAAAACTGAAGAAAGGTTCACGAGTCAGCAGAGTTGTAGGTCTTCCTTTAGAGTCAAAAAGGATGCAACAGGAAGCTGGAAGAAAATCTGTCACGTATTACAGGCAACTGTGTTCATTAGGGAATCCATCCTAAATGCTCGATCATCCCTATTCTGTGTTATGCTTATGAGCATCACCCCTTCCTCCTCAAAACCTCTTGCACTGCCCGGTGTCACCCTCTTTCTTCAGTACTCCTCCGCTCTCCTCCCTTTGGCAGACTTCAAGCTGGCATTTGCATAATCAGGCTCATCTTAGCAAGAGTTGAAGTCTCAGAAAAAGACAGATCTGTGTCTGGAAGAAGCTACCTGAGGAGTGACAAGAGCAGAAACTTTGCATTCAAAAACCCAGCCTACATCTGACCACCACTACCACTTTTCTAAAATGTTTTTCCCTGATAATTTGAATCGTTAAACTTTACCAGTAAAACAAATGACTGCGAGACTAGGGCTATTTCTGTCTGGTCTTTGATACTGCCTGCCCTGCCAGTTCTGGGAATATGAGGTATCATATGATGAGGATGTATTTGCAATGAAATAGTGTTCCCGTTAGAGGCCCGATCAATAGGATTTATTTATGGCGGTGGAGTTTATGTTACGTGTGTTGTTGTTTTTTAACCTATGTTTGGAGAAGAAGAATCACTTTAGCTCCATATTTCAAGATTTCCCCCCCTTCAAGTAACTCAGAAATAGCCAAAACTGGATGAACATGGGACTGAGTCACTGTGCATTTATCAGCAGACCATTACAGACACCAAGAAAAACTTTAATCGCTGTGATGTTGCAAGGAAAGCCCATACAGATCAGTCCCTGGACAAAAAAAGCAGGGGCTCTAGATCTTAATACCACAAGTTCCAAACCCTGACTTAAAAACATCGCCGATCCTAAAACTGTCCTGACACAATCTCAGACAGTAACTGTCAGTTATAAACAACACCTTTATGAAAATGCATAGTTCATATAGCCAATAACATGGTCTTATTGCTACTATGGGCTATCAAAGTCATAACTAAACGAAAGACATACTGCAGATGTGTCCTCCAATAGGAAAGGATTGTATGTGTGTCACTCCATTGTTTGCCTTCAAAGCAGACACTTCCAAGGCAAGGACCTAAGCACGTCTGACAGTATTTGCTGTGATCTGTTTGAACAAGACCAATCTTGGCACAGACTTGTTTGTCCAGCGTAATCCATCATAATCCCCCGTGTAGCCTTCACTCTTTGGTCCACACAAGCCTGATCTTTTTTTTTTTTTTTTTGCCATAAAACACTGGCCACGTCAAGCAATTACACACGGGGCACAGCCATTTCAGACGGCACGGACAAGCAAATGCAAGTTACTGCAGTGTGAAGCAAGTATCCAGGAACAGCTGCTCTTGTGATATCAAACCCATTACTCAACACTGCTGTTGCTCTATTCATTTTGATTTAACAAACGTAGCACTTGGTGTGAAACACTGCCAACCACGGAAATATGCTGATGTGTGCAATCAAACACACACGGACAAAGGGCGTGCAGAAACAAAACTGGGTTTAATAATATGGCAGAAAGAAAAAAACTTTGCAGCCTGGCAAGATTAAAGTTGCATCTCCTACCTCCCATTGGACGAGTTTCCTCCGTTCCTATTATCTTGCTCGGCCTCGAAAACAAGCCGAGCGACGGTGCGGGGAGTAATGTTAAAATCCACTTTTTCACAGGAGCACATCAGCATTGTTAGATGCGTAAAGAAGCATCTGCCGGCTGTGGCTAACAGTTAGCCTTTAGCCAGCTAAAGGCTAAACACAGCCAAGTTTAGCTAACGTTACCCCCCCGACCTCTGAAGGCCGACAGCTCAGAAAAAGATGACTTTCTGGCTAGCAGGCTTTAACTTCCAGTTGATAAAGTACTACGCCGACGCCTTCCATTTTCACTTTAAAAACACCACGGTATAAAACACTGGTTTCTGATTAAGTATAAGCATAAGAACCAAAGTTAGCTTAGCATTAGTAGCGTACTAACTTGGTTTTAAAGTAACAGACAATAGGTTTTTTTGTCGAAAAGTGAAAAGGAACGCCAGTCAGTCGGCTGATGAACCAAGTACGTGGGGGGAGGGGAGAAACGTCTCATCAAGAAAACTATAATCCCAGCTACGTAATTTCAATCATATAAACCCACAAACACTGTCAATATTGCATTTATAGAAGTGATGAAACTGTAACAATTATTATGTAACTTAATGTACACAGCCACCAGCAAAACACGACGAACACCCCTCCGACAAACTTTGTGGTACAGCCCGGGGAAATAACTGTCCAGAGGATGTGGCGAGAGAAGCAGACGTGTGTTTACATCAGAGAGCAACTAGAGTTTGACGCTTCAACAACTATATAGTTCTGATTAATTACAACAAATAACAATAACAAAAAAACAGCTTAAGTGTTGTTACAGTTAGGCTGTTTTTTCCTTCTTCTCACGAAGAGCAACACATGAAGCAGTCCCATACAGTTTCAGTAATCGACAGGGATTTTTGTTGCATAAAGTCATCACACCATATTTTCTCCAAAAGACTTAACAAAGCATGAGCAACAAGTGCAAGCAAATCCACAGATTTAGCACAATTTCAGAGTTAATTTGAAGAGAGCTTTTATAGGCAGGAACATTGCGACCCCTTGTGTCTAACACGGTTGTGTGCAGTCATTATTTGTATACAGATCACTCATCATTCCCATCACTAAATTATTATAAAGCTGTATGTAAGGATAATGAGTCCTTATCAAGCAATATTCTCTAATAATAATAATAATAATAATAATAATAATAATAATAATAGTAATAACAACAACACTACTACTACTATACCTACTACTACTACTACTACTACTAATAATAATAATAATAATAATAATAATAATAATAATAATTATTATTATTATTATATATATCAAGTTCATATATTTATAAAGTTTATATATATATATATATATATATATATATATGATAAAACAACTTATTATGGAACTTTTTTTGCAGCAACAAAAGGTCAGTGCGGCACAGTGTGTGTATTTCATGACATAAGTTCATCTTACCCCTCGCCTCCTGCCGCAGCATCGCTTCATATAGTGTCATGAACTATAATAGGTAGGATGCAGCCTGTAAGAGACCTGATATCTTCTTCTCCAGGACGCTTCCAGTAAACAGGACCAATGATAGGTCTCCCTGTCTGAAGCTGAAAACAGAAGAATATACATCAACAAAGACACAGCAGTAAATATGATGCATGAATTATTGAGATTTTAACTGTCTGGTGCACATAGGTTTAAAATAGGGTGATTCTTTTAATTATTAATTCATTTTAAAAAAAATCCAGATTAATTCAGAAAATAATTGCATTTTTTCCCATTAAATGGGAAAATAATTAGTGGCAATCACATACCTTAAAAATGCTTCCAAACCCTAAAAAACTAATTTACCATCATACAAGACAAAGAAAAAACTACTTAAAAAGCCCAATTAATTTACTATCAAAATAGCTGCTGCTTAGATTTGTGCTGATCATCTAATTGTTTTATTGATTCATTATTTCAGCACACCACCACACCAAAACAATTCTAATTCAACTTTATCTCATTTTTTAGTGTCCACAGCCCATCATGTACACACTTTGCATGTTTCAGTCTCATTTCAACAATGCTGAGCGCTCAGTGTACCAGACTTTTTTTTTTAATACACATTTTGGAAGAAATACTTGCAGTTTTACAACTAAACTTTAGAAGCTACAGAACAGAGAAATGTACAGCCCTGAGAGAAATAAAGTCAGAGTTGTTATAGTATTTAACATGATATATATATATATATATATGTATATATACACACACACTGAAAATATGCACATCTTTTGTTGGAATATATTTGCCTTTACCTGCCTGTCAGTGATGATTTTCAGCCAGCAGTTGCTTCTGTATTGTTTCACATCGATGGCAGAGCATCACAATGACTTGGCACTTTCAAATTCTCCATAGGTTTACCAGGGCATCCTTCGTCTCCTCACTCTCTGTAAACAGCCTCCTGTAGCCAACTCTTAACCGGCTCCACAGAGGACCAACGTCTGTGTTACACATGCAGCTGAGCAGGCAAGAGACTGCTCCAGGATACAGGGAGCTGTGTTGCTGTGCACCTCAGGCTGCTGATTCGGGGGACTGGAAACTCGATCTGTGCTAAAAATAAAAAAACATCACCAGCATAGTGAGGAAGGAGGTGTGTCACTCACTTTGTGAATGCGTGTGTAGGGTCACAGAGGTGCAGCCCACCCCCCCATACACACACATGGTTTATCGTATGTCAACTTTTCCTTGAAGTCCCCCCCTCCCCTTTTGTGTGTCAACCCAAGGTCCTTCTTTCACCCTTTCTTGATCACATGTGAGTATTTTTCAGATGCCCCGTGTATTTTTTTTATTGTTATTATCAGTCCCAGGCTACCACAAGGTTAAAAGAGGCAAGGACCCTTATCAAGTGCTTCACTGAGTCATCTGGTTACATCACATGACAACATCCCTGACCTCCAGCGTGGCCAAAACAAACACACATACACAAACACACACACACATACACACACACAGCCTGGCTCATAACACAGTTTATATCCTCCCCCTGTACACTCTGCATCTTTTTAATGTTTGTATGGCCTCAGTGTGTGTAATCTGACCGGACATGTGACAAGGCATTACCCTTTTTAAAACAATAAAAAAAACCATCTCATTAGATTCATCACGTCAACAGGCTGACTGTACCAGCCTGGTCACTGTAGTCAGCACGCAAGTTGAGGCCTTCAGTCAATGTCTGTTTTGTCAGCCTTGACTTCAGTGGCCTTATTTTTTTTTCTGAGCAGCCAACTGGCATTGACTGATTATCACATGCTTTCATGGCAGATATCAAAACTGATAAGAAGAGAAACTATTTAGCTACAAGATGAGAGTTTACTGTTTTTTTTGGGTAAATTATTGATGTAATATACACTACCACTGGGGTCACTTAGAAATATAATTATTTTTGAAAGAAAAACACAATTTTTCAAATTATAATAACAGACATACAGTCTAGACATTGTTAATGTGGTAAATAGTCATTTAAAGCTGGAAACGGCTGATTTTCTTATGGAATATCTATTATATATTGTCAGCAACCATCACTCCCGTGTTCAAGTGGCACATTGTGTTAATCCACGTTTATAGTGTTGAAATGCTCATTGATCATTAAAACACCTGAGGATTATGTTAGCACAGCTGAAAACTGTTTTGTGCTGATTTGAGAAGCAATAAAATGATGCTTCCTCAGGCTTGTTGAGTATCTAGTTGGAGATTTGTACAGGTTAAAATGATTATTTCTACAAGGGTAGTTTCATGCAAAACAACACAGACATTTCTGGGTGATCCCAAACTTTTGAGCACTAGTGTATGTTTCAGGAGCAAATCATGCCATACGAAAGAAGGAAAAATAATTGTCATGATTGTGCTGGTTAAATCAGAAGATAAAATGTTTGTATAATTATGGTTAATTAGTCTTTCAGGCGTGTATAAAATGAGTACAGATTACATAATATCCTACAGGTTAAACTGAATGTCGAGCTCATCCATAATGTTCAGTGCACAATCCCTAACGCTTATTGTTTATTTTGTAGACAAGTTTTCTCTTCCAAACTTCCCGAGCATCACATTTTGAAATAAAATAAAAGATCAAAAAAGAAATGTTTTGGCTTCATCAAATTTATCATCCTCTTGCTGACTGGCATGTTTCTGTTGTATATCATCTCCTAAGTACAAAAAAAGAACAGCTCTGTACATATAGCCACCATAACACACATAAAAAGCCCGAAAGTATCAGCATAAAAAGTCAAGGTTAAGATTAATTCCTTTATTAATCCCACAATGGAGAAATTCAACCTCTGCATTTAACACATCCTTTTTTACACACAAGTGAATGCACCATGCAAGGAGCAGTGGGCAGCACATTACTGCACCTGCTGTGGAGGGGAGGTTAGGTGCCTTGCTCAATGGCATTTCCGTCCTTGACCTGTCAGTACCGGAATTTGAACCGGAGACTCTCTAGTTACAAGCCCGATTCCTAACCTCTAGGGTTTATTATTTAATAATCAGCATTTTACTGAGTGTGTAATCATTTTAAAATGATCATGTTTATTTATGTTAAATCATTACCTGAAAAGTAGTCAGAGTTGTCAGATAAATGTAGTGGAGTAAGACAGACAGAGAGAGAGAGAGAGTAGTGGTGTCTCAAAACGTTTTAAAGTTTATTAGTTTGAACATTAAATATGGTGTATTTGTATTTTGATTTGCTCTGTCCCAACTTTTTGGGAATCGTTATTTGCAATAATAACTACAACAATATTACTGAAATCGGGGAAATGGAGTATGACAAAGAGGGCGCTTGGTGTGGTGTAAAGAATAGATCAGCTGGTTTTTAGTCTTGAACAGGGAGAGATTTGTTATGAAATTAAGTTTTCTGAGGATTTGCATGTCGTCTTAGGTCGCATGTTGTGAGTCTTTGCTTATGAATCATAGACAAAGACTCACTGAGAAGCTAACAGACACTTATAATAACTGCACATTCAAAGCAATGGAGCCAATGCTTCTCGCAATGAACCTGATCCCTGCCAGCTGCAGCCTTCTGTAGCTTACCATGACCTCTGACCTGTGAAGAGGGGCAGGAGACAAAAGCATTTATTTCCACACAAAAATAAGGTACCATGCTGCATTAAAAGGTGTTGTTCCTTTAAGCCCTGCACAATTGTTCGCTCCACTCGAATCATGTGTTTGTCTGAAATTTGTTTAACAAAACAGGTCAGGGACGATTTTGCATGTCAGACCTGCTGCCTCTTTTCTTTTCTTATTAAAAAATAATTAAAAAGCCTCTATATACAACAGTATAAGTACATTGTAATATTTGGCAAAGATTACATTAACGCAGGCAAAGGTTATAACAAAAGCCTGCATAGCACTTCAAGCTATTCTCTAATACCTGTATAATATTGCAGCATTAAAAAAGAAAAACAAAAAAACTCTTTAGGATGTTAGAAACTGTCCTTTTTGAGGGAACTTTCCTTTGTCAATCTATAAATCAGAAGAAACACGTCTGTAGTCTGGCTTTAGACGGTCACGCTGTAGTTATGGATCAAGTCTCATGATCTCAGGTTTCCTGCTGGCTTTCAACACTCACAACGTTCAACTCTCTTGGATTCACACGCTCTAAATATAGCTGCCTTAAATTCAGACCGGACTGCAGAGGAGGCTTTAAGCTACTGCGAAGAAAAGACGGGAGACTCAAATGTTTTAAGAAAACATTTTCAGTCATTTTTATTGAATGCAGGCCTGTTGAACTAATGGACTGACACTCTGGATTAAAGGGTGGACTGGTTTGTCACGAAGACTATGGGATTAATCAGGGATAAAGAGCCTTTATGTCAGTAATGTAATATTTATCTGCAGGTTTACTCCAATATTTTCTTCAAAGGCTGGCCATAAATTTCCCCAGCAGAAATGATATGCCACTGGTCTCTTTTAGTTGTCTTCAGTCTTTTGGGTAAGTCCAAAATCAATTATGTTGTTACCTCTAATTATAAAAAAAACAGCTTTTGACGTTAGTGGTTGAAGTTGCATGTGTCTTTATTTTTTAGGGTCCTCAGAGCTTACTCGAAAAATAATATTCTCAAAACTAAAAAAAATGGAGGGAGGATTGATTACCAGGTCATTAATAGACTGTAAATGCCTTTTTAAAAATGTATTACACACCCTTCTTTTTCCATGATTATAGAAATCCCAATCAGTGCACACTGACTGTAAATGAATTGTAAAAACTCTCAATGTAAATGAGTTATTGAGTTATATACATATACATATAAAATATATATAAACTGTCAAATTATACCTAATTATTGCAGATAATAAATCAAATTCTATTCATATTAAATTAAACATAAATTAAATAAAATGTGGGACAGCTGGTTCATGTCTTTCACTGCACTGTGATTTTTATTCATCTATTTAATATTTAAATTTTATTTTACTGCATTTAAATCTTTTTTTCATTTTTCGTATTGCTGTGTCTCTTTTTCATAATGTCTCAAGGTCTTTAAGGTGTAAAACTCACAAAATTTATAGACAGATAAACAGTATTGACAGCAACAAGTGCTTGATTAGTTGTTAAAATAATCATATTAATTAACAGTACATGAAAAATTGCATGTTTTTCCTCCTACTTCTTTTCCTCATCATCGTGTTTCCTCCTTTTTGCTCTCAAAAGAAAAAGAAATCTTTATCTGTGTCTCCGTCTCCTTCCTCTCTTTCTTTAGTGTCTCAGTGCCACGCCGGATGTTCGGAGGTCGAGTCCCTGACCGAAGCTGTGGCGGGAGAAGGATTCCTGCTGGGCTGCATCTCCTGTAAGAAAAGAGAGGAGGTGTCTGGCCGGGCCACTGTAGACTGGCACTTCAAAGCGGAGGGAGAGGAGGAGTTCAGGCATGTGAGTTGACCAAAGTCTTTGAAGAAACTGTTAAACCTGGTTAGGGTTCGTGATGAAAGGGACTCTCTTCTACTATCATGGTGCACTGAGCAACTCTGAAACTGTGCCATAAGGTAGTACCAAACAAGTGTTTTAATTACTTTTTTTTTAAGTAATTAATTTACTGTTTTGTCAGCTCTCCATGAACTTTGGAACATTTTTGGAATCATTTAATACAAGAAAAGCTAATTTCATATATAGCATGTCTTTACATACAATGGTAATTTTGAATGAGCAGGTAGATCTTTAACTATGTTATTATTTACACATGAATAAAATATTTTTAGTAGGTCTTCTTCTATTTTAGAAGAGCAGTGGTGGAAATAGTATTTAGATCCCTTACTTAAGTAAAAGAATTTAAGCCACACTGTGAAATTGCTTCCAGCATTTACAGTAAATGTACTTAAAGAATCAAAAGTAAAAGTACTCGTTACTCCACTAGGGTTGTTTTGCATACTCTAAACATATTGGATATATAATATATATAATATCATATGTTGGATTATTATTATTGATGCATTTATGTAAGCAGCATTTTAATTGTCTCAAGGTAGGGCATTTTTAACTACTAATGTTAACTACTTAATATACTATTACGAAAGAGAAAAATCTAAACAGTATAAAATTATCATGTTTTTCATGTTAAATTTGGACCTGAAAAGTAACTAAAGCTGGCAGCTATATGTAGTGGAGTAAAAAGTACATTAGTCCTCTAAAATGTTGTGGAGTATCAGTATAAAGTTACATAAAGTGTAAATACTCAAGTAAAGTACCTTCAAATTGTACTTAAGTACATTACTTGAGAATATGTACTTTGTTACATTGAACGACTGCCGACAGGCTCACAAGACGTGGTTGGAACCAGCGGAGTCCTTAGTTCCATAGTTTCATATGATATCAAAATATTCACAATTTATCCTGGCAATAAATATGAGCCTGCTGCAGCCTCTGGCAGATGAAGAAAGTCAGCTGGCAACCAAACACAATTTCTAACTGGATCCTTTTTTTTCTTAGCATTTTAAGACATTTGGTGAAAAACCGAATGGAATACTTATATGCCATGTGGCAGCTACCCAGTGTGGGCCATCATGGCAGTCGAAAAGTCTTCAATGCACAACAGGAATATGTCTTCACTGGTTACTTGACTGAGGCAACAGACCTATGTTTTGAATCAGCACACATTGTATTAAGCAACTGTCCTCTCCTCTCTACTCTGTGTAAACAGCCTGCAGTTCAGTGAATATTTGTCACGTGACCGTTCGCCTCAGCAGAATCAATCATGGCTTCACAGTGTCGCTGAAGAGCAGAATTTAACGTTTTTACCAGATCTAGTTATTCCAAACTGTTTATTTTTGGCTACATTTCAAATGAGACATGTAGAATAAAGTGATTTTAGCAGAAATATCACAATTTTAAGCCTTGTTTTGGTTAATTTTTCTGAAAGAAACATTGGTAACCTCTGATCCATTCAAGACTGTCTGTTTTGTTTGTTGTGTTTCTTTCTACGATAAACAATGTATTTTTGGCGATTTTTTAAAAGATTTAATCATGGTGTTCAAAGGGTGAAAGTAACAGCTAATGGGTAACAACATAACTGCTTGTATTTGACATCAAGAGTTCTGTGACACAGTTGCAGAATTTGGAAATATTGTAGCAGACAAATGAGGGTACTTTGTGTCAAAACCCCAACATTTAGCGACTTAAAGGCACTGAGACCATCTCAGTCTCCCCTAATGTCGAGTATAGGTTGAGTTGGAAATAACAGAGAGCAAGACTTTCTGGATCACAAGATATTCATAAAATTCCCATTTGTTTCCCTTTATCAGATTTTCCACTATGACCATCCCGTTGCAGACATCCTCCATGAGGATTTCAGCGACCGCCTGGAGTGGCAAGGAACACAACACAGAGATATTCAGATAGGATCCATTTACATTCATAACGTCATCTTCAATGACACAGGGATGTACCGCTGCTCAATCCACCGCACCCTCTTCCTGCCGCAGTATGATGAGCATGTCACTGTGGAGAAGGAGGTGGAGCTCAGTGTGGTGGCTGTAGGTAAGGTGGGGTGTCCCTGCGGGGGAAAAAATGTCCTTCACTTCAAATCCTGCTTAGTATTATCAGCAAAACTTGAATGTGGCCTACAAATTCTGCAGGAAAATGGACACTGTGCACGTGTTGTCTGTGAGGATGGTTGGTGGTGTGAGTATTAAGGCGAGACGCTACAGGCAACAACATTGTTTTTAGTGGAAAGAAAACATCCAAAACAAACATTTATGTGTATATTTGACCATATTTGATCCCTTTGCGCCTGTAGATTTCTCCTAAATTCACTAAAAGTTAGCGTTCTATTGCAGCGTGTAGCACCAACAACGTAGTCTAAACCTCACCATCACAGAGCTGCCACTCTCCTGCACAATATTGTGTTTTACATGTTCTATATTGTTGCTGCTATGAAATAGATCCAATATTTTGCCTTCAAATGGTCATTTACATTAAGAATGTATGAAATCTTTAACTCTATGGAGTCTTGGACTATTTTGTCCATTTTTGAATCCTTTTCATGTCTTTTTTGTGTCTTATTTGGTCATTTGTGTCTGTTGTTGTGTCTTTTTTGTAATTTTCTTTTTTTTGTCATTTTGTCTCTCTTTTGTAATTTTGTGTCTTTTTTCTAGTCATTTTGTGTCTTTTTTTTTAATCATTTTGTGTCTTTTTTTAGTCATTTTTGTGTCTTTTTTTGATGTCATGAAGAAGTCGTGCTACAGCGATTTCGTGGACTCCAGAGGGTTAAAGGCCATTTTCTCAAAATGAGTTTTTTCTCATGCTCTGAGCCATAAATCTCAACTGCAGCTCCACTTGCAGACAGCAGAATGACCAGTTTCAGCAACAGTTTTATTCCTTACTATACAATTCTGTATATATCATTCATACCCTGATTTACAGAACATTTTGTTCCTGAAAACAAAAATTTAGTTTATGGCTTTTGACAGTATTTTCTGATTTATGAAATGATTAAAGGATATATCAAAATTTCCTCCTGTAAAACATTTAATCTAATATATTAAAAAAAACAACAACTGTGAAATATGCTTTATCCAATGTTCAGATTCACGTATCTTGAATATATATATATATATATATATATATATATGCAAATTAGCACATATTTAATGAGCCCACACCTCATTTGCATATCTAACATAACATTTTAGAAAACTTGTAAAGCAAAAAAAATATTGTCTTAATGTGAGTAACAAACTGTGGAAGTTTCATGGTGATATCTATTAGTTAAAAAAGTACCCTATTCACCTGTAGTGTCTCCCCTTAAGGTGTGACCAGCATGCAGATGTTAACTCTCAAGGACATGTCTCCTCTGTATTGCTACATTGTTGGATCGTCTTTCCCAGCCAATCGGGAGCTGACGGCTGTGATCTCAGAGATTTTGATGTACGTGCTGATCGTGGTTCTGCAGCTGTGGCTCATTGTGGTGCTGGTCTACTGTTACAAGAAGATTTCGGAGGAGCACGAAGCTCGGGAGGCCCGTAAAGCTGTCAAGGCTCAGGCAGAGTGAGTAATTTGTCTTTTATCTGATGTATTATTAACTTGAAACCAACATGGGGTCAGGGGTCTTAAATAATGCCAAAGAACACATCTTTTCTGCACACTGATTCTTAAATAAATGTAACTTTCTCACTGCTGTTTCTCACATCTTATAATTCACTTTTTCTTTTTATATTTCCAGGCTGTTAGAATCCAAAGACAACTGTGATGGGGTGCAGCTAGAGTAGCACTACTGGTAAGATTGATTTATCTTGTGATATTATATAAAATTACTGATCTGATTTAGAAAAATGTGATACTATGACACATATGAAAACATGTCTTTCTCTTTAACTGGCTTTTTATTTTTTTGTTTTCATTTTGTATCCACCAGGTAGAAAGACTTCTTTGCAAGAGTCACGCTTCATTACTTACTAACAACGACACAATTACTGTACAAGAGGTTGCTTTAAAAACGCCTCAGTCACGCTCAGTCTTATATGCAACATGTATTAACTGTGAATAGAAGCTAATTGTGCAGATAGCAGCATGCAGGGCTAATTTTTTTTATATATATATACACACAAGAGTGTGAACCGTTTATTAAAGCCTTAAATGCTTGGATTTGTTTTGTTTTTTTAAATAAAAGAAAAGAAAAAAACCTCTGGCTAAATACAAGTGAGAATCCAATGAATCATATATTTTTTTGTTAAATAATCTTTAAACCATATGTTCTTTCATTTATTCATTTAAAGCATTTAAAATGCCAAATTACCATAACAGAGAAAAAATGTTGTGAACTTTGCTATACTATGTAATACAGTGGGTTTAACTCATCCCAGGACCTTTTTAGCAACTTATTTTCTCTTTTTTTTGCATCAAATTTGACAAAACAAAAAAGCATAAATGCCGCACAAAAAATCCATCTTTGCAAAGTTTTCACAATAAACTACAAATAAACCTTCTACATATTTTAACATGAAAGTGAGCGAATACAGCCAGCTCTGATATCATAACATTAAAGCCTAACCAATATGGGATTTTTGAGAAACCAGTTCTGATTTTTGAGGGAAAGTTTTCAGCAACAATCAGCCAATACACTGTATTATTAAGCTGGAATGAAAAAAAAAAATTATATGTGGATGATGCACCGAAATGACTATGCAAAGGTATTTAGAATGCCAACATTTACCATTAATATACAATATCCATACAACGCATTGCATTACCAACCAATTCTGAACAGTTTTTTTCTCAGGCCATTTAAATAAAGCATACATAGAAAATACAATAAATGGCTAACACCATTTCCAAATCAACATATTGTGTCATAAAAGTATTTATATTGGTGCATGTCAGACAACATACACACAGGTAGACAGGGATATGCAGCTTTTGATTAATAACATGATATAAGCTATTTAGCACACCTGTTGCAGAACAAACCTGATGAAGCTTCGGGCGGCTTGTTCACTCTAAATAAATCACAGTAAAGTCATCTCAGTGTGCAGTGGTATTCATTCTTTATCATTATATTGTTGCTCCTGCGACCTTCCAGCACCTGATCGCCAATACTTACTGCAGATAGGGATTTGCCTTTAATAGGCTAATAGCTGCAGCTTGGTCGGGCCTTACATGACATTGACATCACTCAAAATTGCAAAATTCCGAGAATTTTCAAAGTTGGAAACTTTCCATGGGAATTGACAGAAATTAACAGAGTACACCGAATTTACTAAATTAAAGCTTGGCACTTCGAAGGGAACTTAAATATAGCTGGGGAAAATATATTTTAGCATAATCTAGACTAAAACAACCAGAAGTACAATTGAATATCTGCTATTCCTGCTGAGGCCACGCCCCCTGTGGAGGCCACTCCCCCTACATGTACTGTGCATGCCTCCATCACATGTTCATTTCAAAGTTTACATGCTGAAAGGGACTTTTTTGGAGAGACAGGGGGGCTCTTCTCATTTTTTTCATTGAACATTTTCAATGGGACTTCATGGGGATTTTTGGAGGGGGAAGGGCATTTTATTTGGGGTTGGGGGGAAATGAGTAATATTTAACATTCATGTTTTTCTTGTTAAATGAAAGAAATGATTGTTCAATAAAATAATTAAAACTTGATCTTATATTTACAAATAAATCTGTTGAAATCTTTTTTTAAATTTTTAATATCTCTAAAATTCCCCAGCTTAACTCTCCATGGAAAGTTTCTGTAAATTTCATTAAAAAAATAAACAAAAAAGTATTTTGTCAATATTTTTTTGCCTCCTGTACTTTAGAAGAAGAAGAAGATTACTTTATTAATCCCACAATGGGGAAATGCAACCTCTGCATTTAACCCATCCTTTTTGACACACAAGTGAACACACCATGCAAGGAGCAGTGGGCAGCACATTACAGCGCCTTCACTTGCGTCTTTGCTGTATTGGTGAAGTCAGAAACACAGAAACCAATGACCTCATCAGGGTTAATTTTAACAATGATCCACTGTTGAAGAACTGCATATGTTTCACTGCAATGTTTCTTTGTTGTCCGTTTTTAAATACATCATTTTGTCTGAAAATGTTTTGGAGAACCTTGGCCCCTTCACTTTGCTGCATGTATCATTTTGAATCCTGCTTTTTTTGTGGGGAGTTAAAGGACATTTAACTCACACAGCAGAGAGTAAAAGGACATTTGGAGGTGATTGTGCTGTAACTCAATCTAGTCTGTGCTGTGCTGTCGACTGTCTAAACTGCCTCTGGTCTGAAAGCAGCTTTGTTCTCCTGCTGCAGCCTGGCACCTCCTTCTCCAACTGCAAAATGTGAGCATTCGAGATTTTTTAAATTTTAAATATAAGAGACAATACAACAAACCACACACACTTGTCACAAACTTGCTCTGATCACCAGTTTTGAGCCATGAAAGGTGATTTATGCGAAAGTTGTTTGTTCCCAATTATTTGTGTGTAGACTTCTTCACATGTAGTCGAAACCTAAAAGCATATTTTTCGTGGGATTTTCATGACATCTTACCGGATCAACACTGCTCGATTGAGATCTAATGGGAATATATTCTAACTCTAAACATGCTCATCTACAGTACTTCAGCTGATAAGATAGTTGTTTGCTAGCGCTGCCTGCATACACTGGGCTTTTGACCTTGCCCTGTGACCTCCTCGTTTCATTAAAAGTGTTGACAAGTTGAACATATTGCATCTCTCCGGCGTAAAAGCATGAGCATGAAGGAGGGCACATTATGTCCAAGACAAGGAGGGAAGTAGCTTCTGTCCCAGGTGTAGTTTGATACAAGCTGCTTCTAGAGCTACAAGAGGAACCGATTCCAGATCCTTGAAAGGTAGGATTTTCCAACTACTCGATGAAGTTTGAACAATGATTTACATATATTTTCTAGAAATCAGTGTCTATATCCATTCATTTCCATTCTTCAAACACCAAGAATAATTTTGTCAGTCTAGCGAAGGCATATTATGCTGTCTGATATTTTTTACAGGACATAATGCAGGAAATTATGCTTGGGGTGATTTAAAAATTAAGGATGATTTTTTTTTTTATACCTTCGACTATGAAAACCGCACTATTGTTTATTGAGTTTTTATATATATTTATTAAAATAATAGAATCATCATTTCTAGAATTGGTCAATATAATATATAACAATATCCTATATTACAGTTATTTATATTACTCATTTATAAAATAAATAAAATGTATAATGATGTTTAAAAAAAATTAGTATCATAACCAAGTTATTTGCTCAAGAAAACAGCCTTTGAAATACCATTGCATAATCATACTGGTGCAAGATCCATATAGAAAAGGTCTGTTTTCATGTCGGGCACTACAGCTTATAAAGTCTCATAAAGGTCGGGCCAAAGTCATGGAATACATTTCCAATGGGTAATTTGAACATATGACGACATACTGAAGTGTCAGTTAATACACGGTTGTCTGGGAAACAGGAGCATCCTGAAATTGATATCTCCTTATTTTCTTACCTGGATAAAATGAGTTATGTCTAAAAATGAGCTGTGTGATGTGGATCCTTTTCTCACTCTCTAACAGGCACATTCTTGCTTATTATAAATCTCACTTAACTTGCTTTCCTATCGTCTGTCAAGATTTTATACTGCAGCATGTCAAATCTCTTTGCAACTCAGAAATTAAAAAAAAAAAAATCTTTTGCCTCTTCAGAGTTTTGTAAACAGGTTGGAGGGATTAATTCAGAGCTAAATAATACAAAAAATACAGATATAGTATAATCTCTATTCTCTACAGAGATAAAGTAGGGAGTAATCTTTTCTGTGATATGTTTTTCTTACCATCTCCTCTTCCTCCTCAGCTGCAGTTTGCTGAGTGTCCAGCAGAGGTCAGACATGTCACACATCAACACCACCGAGCTACAGTCGCTCCTGCTCTCCTTCCTGCAGCACTGCCTCAACAGCACAAGCATACTGTCTCCACAGACACCCCAGAACTACACTACCCAGCAGGCTGTGCACCACGTGGCTGCATCCAGGGCCCACACTCAGTCTCAGGGAATCATGTACATCCTCCTGGTTGTTGGCATGTTCAGCTTCTTCACATTCGGCATCATGCTCAGCTACATTCGCTCGAAGAAGCTAGAGAGCTCTCACGATCCGTACCATCAGTACATCGCCCACGACTGGACCAAGGTGATGACTCCGTCCAGGGCCATCGCTCAAGCGCTGCACAGGGAAGCTGCAGGTACCGGAGCCAGCGGCAAGGAGTCCATGGTCATCTGCAACCCTGCAACACTGGAGCAGCTGCCAGACTAGAATGACACATTCAGCAATTTAGACATTTCCCATATTTGAAAATGTAAAACTCTGTAACACAAGATTTTTGATTCCCTTAACTTTTAATGTCACATTGCAACCAAACGTTACAGTGTAAGATTTGTATTTTCAAATCAGTGATTTCACAGAAACAACTTTGTGAAATTGCCTAATATTGTAATCTTCATTATCAACATGTGCATTTTCACCCTTTAAAGTCACGCAATCATGATTGCTCAACAGTGCTCTGACAAACCTACAGATGTGGACGATAACAGTAGTAACAGAGTTAAACAGGTGGCACCATTGTCTCTGACTTTGACTCAGAAAAAAGCAGCGAAACTACAAAAAAACCAACATAATTTTACTGTACACTTAGATTCTGAGTTTTAGTGTTGTAATCCGAGCAAATTCTTCATCCAAGACATCAGGCCTTGTTTGTTATTTTTATGCTTAATAACTGTATTGGCTCTTTTCTTCTCTTCCTTCCTCTGCTCTCTCTCCTTTTCTCTCTCTCTCTGTTGGTCCAGCCGCTGTTGGTGGGCTCCTTTCTCAGCGCGGTCAATCTCTCGTGACATACTGTAGTGAACCATTTGCATGTTGAGCATCGGTACAATGAGGTTGTAATTGTCCACCATCTTGTTAAGTTTCACCAAGTCCTCCTCCACCGAAGTAACCAGCTGCTCCCATTGGCCGCGCTCCTTGGGGGTCATAGGGTCACTGAGACGGGCCCTTCCTACCAATAATCTATTTCGGATCTGAGCAGTTGTCTCTTTGATGTCACGTTGTGTGATGACCCAGGGGGGCTGGTAACCGTTGTCGATGAGGATGCGGTTGAGGTTGTGGGTCATCGGATCAGCGTATGGATTGTGCTCAAACTTGTTGAGGGGCTTTCCAGCTCCACTCAGGTTCCTGAAGTCTCCTCGGGCCATGGACTCCTGGATCAGGTCCTCCACAAGCCGTTCCATAGCCTGGGTGATTTTGATCTTTCGGCTGCGCTGACGCAAGTCCCGCTCCACAAGCGCCCCCTCTGAAGCGGCTGCCCTCTCGTGCTCCCTCTGCCGGTAGTTTAAAACCTGCTCCGTTGCCCGATCGACTCGAATCTGCCGGTACTGACGCTCACGCTGGCTGGGCGTGCCTGTACCCACACCATCGTAGCTGAGGTAGTGTCTGTGTGGAAGTGCTTTACCTACGGACTTATCCTCATCTTCCACTTCCTTTCCTCCATCAGGATGCTTGATCTTGCTCTGATGTGCCAGCACAGCACGGTAGGCCTCCTCAACCCGAGCAAACAGCATTGCATCTGCAGTCGGAGCCCCAGAGTCCGGGTGGTAGAGCTTAGCTAGGCGCAGGTAGGCCTCTTTCACCTGCACAGGACTGCTTTGCCCCTCGTCAGGCAGTTGCAGAAGCCTGTAGCTCTCTTGTAGGCTGCGGCTGATCTGCGGCATGGATCTGAGCGATCTGAGCAACAGGGAGTGTCTAGACAAGACAAGCAGAAAACGACTATGGTAGAAGTCGCTACGGGAAACCAGGAGGTGGAAAGTGCAACTCATTTCTGTCACAATCCTGCAGATTTGAAAAGCAAAGAAAATATTTTAAAAAGACTAGCTCTTCAACTAATTTGTATTTTAATTATTGATTAATCAGCCCAACATATTCTTGATTCATTTTTATGTCAGTAACATGCCCTGTGTTATTATACAGCGCCAGACCTTTAAATTGCATGTTTTATTAAACTAACAAACCAAAAACCTAGTTCAGTTTATTATCATTTATGACAAATACATATATGCGACCATCAAAACAGTTGCCAGTTCATTTTCTGTTGATTGACTAATCAATTAATCGATTAATTGTTGCAGCTCTTAAAAAGACAGACAGAGATAAATGAGAAGTACATCTTTTTTTTTCAGGAATCAAAATTGTATCAGAATAGACTCTTCAACCATCTGAAAACTAAATTGGGGGGAAATAAAGAAAGATTGAGACCCCAAACAGAAATATTAACACAAAAAATGCAATTATAAATCTGATAAAACAATGGTCAGTATGTTATTTGAGCTATTAAAGGTGACTTCAAACAAATTATTTATCCTACTGTTCTTACTCAATATATAATGTCCTAGTACTCATATTTTACGACGATCTATACTATCTGTCCATAAAAGATCTATACTGCATAGTACACCATATTCATATCATACCTCCTGCTGTTTATTTATTCATTATATACTTTCTTACAACTGGTAGCTCTTGAAGCTTACATACAAATTCACAATACCTTATCTATCTATATTACTTATACTTATATTTGCACTGCCAGGAACGGTTGTACAATAATATATACTAACTCATTGGAATTTTACATTATAAATAGGATGGTTTTTTTTTTTCCTGCTTTGATTCCTATCTTCCCCCATTGTACTTATTTTACATGCTCTATTTATTCTAAATGTTACTGTAAATTCTGTGTGAATTCTGTCCATTTCTTTGCATTTACTAACTTTTTCTGGTTGGATGATGAATCGCAACGACAATAAAGTTTAGAGTAATCTAATGTACTGTGGGTTGTTAACAGATATCCAAAAGAAAGACCATATTGTGGCACAATAACAATTATAGCGACCGGTGGAACGAGCAATCTAATACTTGCATGTAGGCTACTTATTAACTAGTTAGCTAAACTAAGCTAACACTAGCTAGATAGCTAAGAACAAGACATTTAACGTTAGTGCACACTGAAAACCGAATTACACAAGCACATTTACGGCACATAAATAAATTAATGTAAGTTAACATTGCCTACAACTTTAAACGCTACAGGAAAACCAGGTCACCTGTCAGTCGGCTGACAGCGGGCAGCGTGTTGTTGTTATTACATCCGTGGCCTGTTTCTTCTTCTTCTTCTAGCAATCACTGACGTCATGTTGTATTAGCGCCCTCTGTCGCCTCAACCTCGGGAGGGCACATCGGAAACTGCTCTTCAATGGGAGGGGAAAATACTTGTGTTCAGACTTATAGTCCCATTAACTCGACGAAATTCGACTGTCAGATGAAGCTCTAAGATCTTATAAGACAGTTTGTAAAACAGCATTAACACTCACTGTTGTACACTGACAAGTATATTTCCTTCTAAAGATCGCCAAAAGTAACTGCAAAAAGGCATTATCATCGCAATTTGAAGTTTCTAATAGTCCTTGAATGGATTATACTGTAAATTATGAAAGTTTCCATTCGAAAAAATAACAAAAAAAGACACTTAATAATCAGATTTTTCTGTCAAAATTATTTTATTCTACATCTCTTTTAAAACAAAAATAAATCATTTGGCATTCATAGCATTCTGGGCTCCTCAGCAACACAGTGAAGACATGATTGATTGCTGAGAAGAACGGTCACATGACAAATATTCACTGAAAATTTAAGATAAAAGCAGGCTGGTTACACAGAGCAGAGGGGAAAGGACAGGACATGTCGCAAGTACATGTTGTAAAAATGCATATAGTCCAATATGTATAGCATGTGGAGATCCAATTATTTTTCAATATTTATGGCACTTGGAAAAGTGTTGTATATATAAATTCCATTTTATACCAATTAAAAATATATATATGAGAAATCTCACTTGAGCTTTTTCTTTATGATTTATGTCATTATAACTGTTTTTCTGCTCAAGAGACATTTCAGTGGCTAGTTTACACTTCTAGCCATGATTGTGCTGATTCCAGAGAGCTGCAGGACTTGTCGAGCTGTTGTTCTTACTAACAATAACAGACTTATATTAACGATACTGTGGATAACACAAATTCCTACTAAAACATAAACCAGACCATAGTAAAGCAAACAGTTTGGGGCTACACACTGGTGCAGTGGTACGCACTCTGCCTTCGGATGTGTAGAATGTACGATAGATTTTGAAATATCGAACATTTTGAATGTCCCGCCAACAGTTAAAAAAGTTTACAGCTGCTGGTAAATTAAGGATACAGTATGTGTAAGACATAAAAGATGTTTCAAGGATTTATAAAAGACATTTAAAAAATGTTTTGTAAAAAGTACAATTTTCTCAACATTAACATCAAACTTAAAAAAAATACATATACTGTTTGTAATTTATGCTCAAAAATGATTAAAAATGTATCTCTTTGAATCTCAAAAATGTGATCTGGAATGTTTTTTTTTGGTGCCCTCAGAAACACCATGTTTTATAAATACTTCAAATAATTTTACACTGATTGCAACTTGCAAATTTTGATTTAACTAAAAATATATTTTCTTCTTGTGTTCCTCAGTGCTGGAAGTTGCAGTGTCTACATGATTGATGAAAACATTTAAGTAATGTTGCTGAAGCAAAAAACCTGAATACAGCCTCAGTTCTGCGACAGGTTGAATTTTGGCTTGTATCATAATGTGTCAGTTCAAGTTGAGGAGGATTTTCAACCATTATTTGTTGAATTAAAGCTGTGTTGTGTCGAGTTGGACGGATGTTCACTTTGTGGATCTGTGCAGACGAGTGTTCATCCACAAATTTGCTCTGAGGAGAAAGATTTAAAAAATCAGTGACATCAGATTATCATCAGCAGCTTTAAAGAAAATATTATTCAAATGCTTCATTACAAAAAAACAAAACATGTGAAGTCTAAAGACGGTGTCGACCCCTGTTGGAATTTTTGAAAGATTGCAGGCTTAAGGCACTTGTGCATTTGCTGCACTGCTCAGACTGAGAGGTTGTCGCCTGGTTTAAACTAAAGGACTGCACACATTTACATTCTGACCAGATGATGGTGCTTCAGGAAAAGTTGAGGGATCACCAAAGTGATCACAATCCAGCATGAAGTCTGAAGGAATGAACGTCATCAAATTTCATGGACAATCCTTCAATAGCTTTTGAAGAAATCTCCTGTTCTGTTAGATATGCCATTAAATAATGGTCAGGAAAGTGTTCACCTTTGACCTTTACGATATAAAGTGATATATCACTTCATTCTTTTATCCCATTACACATGTGCGAAATATCATAATTAGAAATTTCCTCCAGGCAGGAAGATGTGGCATTCATGAGAACGGGACAAATTTTAAGGCCAAAGTAACCCTGACCTTTGACCATCAAAATCCAATCAGATAATGCCTGTATCAAAGTGGACGTTTGTGCCAAATTTGAGGAAATTCCTTCGAGGCAATTCTGAGTTATCATGTTCTCAAGAATGGGAAGGACAGACGAGAGTATGGCGCTAGCAAAGAGAAACAAAACCCACACAAATGTCAACCCAATGATGGCACAAGAGGAGGCAGATGATCACCAAAACTCTGGAAACCAGAATAATTCATACAAAAAAATTGGATTGCCTACTGCTAAAAAAAAACAATCAGTGATTTAATCTGAACATTTATCAACATGATGCCACTTGTGCTAATTAACTGTTTAAAGTTGACACAGTCACTCAAACAGATAAGAAAATGACTTTAAAATCAAAGAATGATGTTTATGTTGCATGTTATTATAGCTTAAGCACCTACCTCCCTCTGTGGTTTTCACATTGGATGCTCAAGCTGATGATCCTGCAGATGCAACATATTTAATGTCAAATTAAAATTTGGGTGATCACAGTCAAAATGTTTGCTTTGTTTCTATTAAACCAGAACATGTCGCTAAAGCTGTTTCAGACATAGAATAAACAACATTGCTGGCTTCATCTTGCTAAAATAATTGATTATTTTCTATATTGGTAAATTATTTTATGCTTTATTTCTGCTTCTCTGTCTCTGTTCTCTGTGAGTGACGCAGGTCACTATCAAAGGTCAAACCTTGACTGTAATAAATATCTCTATGCATTTATATTAAGTCAGATCAAGAAGGCGGAACTTCCTGGAAGAAATCGACCAGCATGTTTTGTAAACAAATGTTAGTATTTTAATGGGTTCCAGGGAGGGAGTCGTGGTTCAGACTTCACGAACTGAAACACGTCTGTTTGTATTCAGGGACATGAGTTAATTTTGAACCCGGAGATCTCTGTAAAGTGCACATTTTTTGACGTATTGTAATAAAACTTTTGTTAAACTGAGAAACTTGGACGTCTCCAGCTCTTCATTTCCCCATCAATGAATGCGCAGAAAAATGGTGAGGTTTTTTCTGTTGGTGACAGATTTTTTCTGTCGGTGACAGATTATCAATTTTCAAGGTTTCCTCATGCAATTTTTCTAACAATCTGCAGTATCTATTAAAGTGATGGCTTTTTGTCATTCACACAAACTGTCTCTTGTGCATGGTTCACACTACCAGACTTTTGTCAGATCGATCCACTGTTCACACTACACGACTTGCAGTCTTGTAATAAGGACTCTCAATATCGTTGCAGTTTTCTCACTTCTATGCATCATTAAGGCATATGAATTGTTTTTAATGAAATTTTATTTTGTTGATATGTTCTTTGCAAACAACACCTGTTGCATGTCGGTCAGTCCCCGAGAGGAATCTCGCCTCAGCTGCTCTCCCTGTGGTTTAGTCTGTTTTTAATCTATTCAAGTTTTTTTTTTAAGAAGAAAGTTTGTGATATTGGTCTATTAAAATATAACTGACTTGAAATGACTACATGACTGACTGGCGACACTACAAGATCTTTCACCAGGAGGAATTGGAGTATGTCTGGCCTCCAAAATGCATTTTATCACAAACACATGTGATAAATGAGCATCAGCCTGTGTGTGATTTGTTGTTGTTGTTTTTTTTGTTTAAATTAAGAATTCACATAATTTGCATTGATTTTCCCTGTTGTCCTGTTAGTTTCATGACACACATGGTCATGAAGAAGCCTGTTTCCACCAGGCTTCTTCACTTTTTATAGTTTTGTTTTTCATCTACATGATACAATAATGTACGGAGCCCCTAAAGGGACATGGTGAAAATAAAAAAAAACCTTTGGTATCTCGTGAGCACGAGAAACATTTCTCGTGCTCACGAGATATTTTCCCGTGAGCACGAGATACTTTTCTCGTGAGCACAAATGCATATTGCATGCGCGCATGGTGTCTGTATGAACACCCTCTGCATTTCAGCTTGTTTCTGTATGAAAATGACATTACAGGAGTTAGTTCAGCTATATTTTGACCTGGGGCTTCATTATAAGGACATTGCTGCTTTACTTGAAAAAAAAAAATGACAGTTGTTTTCCCAAGATAACGATATAATTAATTCGAGATCTTAAGAAAACAAAACAATAGTGTAGTCCAGACGCGTAGCCAGTAATGTAATGTATTTGTAACCCGGCCCGTGTGGGATGAGCCTCTCCACACCCTGGGACTCTGCGTTGTGTTGTTTATGATGATGGAGGGCGGAGGAGGGACCAGTCGGACACGGTGGTCGTTATATTGCGGCTCGGACCGCGTCGTGCTTTATTTCTCACAACGGCTGGCAGCTCAACCTTAAACAGTACAAGTCAACACTGGAGTGAGACAACAGAAAGATTAAAGGCTTGTGTTGTGTCCTTACTGGTTTCCACACTAACTGGTTGCCGTAGATCTGCGCAGTTTCTGTTACGCATGAGCTGTCCGTGGTACTGAAACAACAATCGCCGTTAATGTGATAATTTTCTGTCTGATGCAGGTCTATGTTATGCTGTACGTTAACACTTTATCGAGCCTACTGATTGGGTTCATCTGTAGTCGGCACTTTGTGCAATAAAATGATTTATTGTGCCGTGCGATAGAGCCGATACGCATGTTTTGTCTTTACTGTTGTATTGTGTACAGCCTTTATAGAGCTTTGGTATCTTGTGAGCACGAGAAACATTTCTCATGCTCACGAGATACCAACGTTTTTTTTTATTTTCACCATGTCCCTTTAGGGGCTCCGTAATAATGTACTGTATTTAATAACAAAATTCAAAACCTACATGACTTTCAAATGTGTTAATTAAGATACAATTTCAAACAAATGTTCTCATCTATTATTTTAGTGTAAAATGTATTGGATAAATTAATGATTAAACCAAATTCACCACTAAAACTGTATGTTTTTGTTCCACAATTTACCTTTGGATCCTGAGCTGGGTCCTGACAACTTCTGCACCAGATCATTCCTGGGGATTTTCTCTAAAACAGTCTTGGTTACCTCCACAGATCTTTCGGTGTAGGTCTGCCAGATCTTATTCACAACGTCACACTTTTCCTTGTCCTCCAGTTCACTTTCGCTGATGTCTTTGAGGTTCTCCAGGTGCCATTTGAAGTCTTTGAACTGTTTATTGCTCAAATTATTCAGTATTTCCAAAAGCCTCTCTTTAGCCGTTTTTTCCTGATGAATTGAAGCAAATAAACAGAGGGTTAATGTTTGATTATAACTTTATTTTTGGATAGTACTGTATTATATAATAGTATGTGAGAATTGTGAATTTGGTTTGCTTCACAAATCAAAATAACAGATTAATTTTAACCTGCATCTTGTTAAATGAAGTCAGATTACTCACCTGCATCAGTGCAGACAGGTGTTCATCAGCAGGGTGTTCCTCTACAGAGAAAAAAAATACATATCATGCATGATTCTCGATACAAAAGATACAATACAAAGAGTTAAAATCTAAGCTGTATTTACATTATTTTGCTTACTTGTTTCAACTTAAAAATGGCAAGTTAAATTGAATTGTTCTAACTGTGATAACAAGTGCTTTAATAACAAATAAGCCAGGTTACAACTGTAATTAAAGAACAAGTTTGCATGTACTTAATTAATCTGGTTACTGTAAATTCATGTGTACACACAGAAGGTCAATACTAAGATTTCTCCCATACTGTAAATATAGAAAACAATGTGTTGGTACTGAATGTTATATATATTATATATTCTTCTAATTATGAATCATTTAAAATGTTACCTTCTATATGACTACTGCTTTGGTATTGTCCTGTTAAAAAAGAAAATGGAAAATGGATATGTAGCCATGTAGATGTACTGCCTTTATCAAACAGTCAACAGCTTCACTATGATGCATATCCAATAAGATGAAGGCTGTACTATTTAAAACTGACCATTTGGAATAACACAGGTCCAGACTGGTTGCTCCCTTTTTTCTTGTGTGAGCTTGAGCTCAACATTTCTCTCTTTATGATTTTCAACATACACTTCTGCGAAATCTGGGTCCGTGATGTCATGTCTGAGCCTTAATTCCTGTAAAATAATAAAAAGTTAATAAGTGACAGAAGTTAAAGTACTAATTGTGGCTTTTTCACTTATATCCTGATAGATATCAGGAGACAGATCAATAGAGATTAATATGTCTGCTGCGCATTGCCAAATACTGATAAAATGTTGAGTTTAATTGCCTGTAACCGCAGAGGATTTTCCGTTTGCAGTTTTCCGTTTAAAGATGCTCTATTTCCATTGATTTTGTTTGTTTACATTAAAAAATGATTCAAAATACTGTCAAACATTACATTTTTGAAAACTTTACCACGCTATATCTAATCATCCAAATGTAGTCCTTTTTTCGTTAACACTGGAAATGTATTTAGCAAGACTTTGCAGTATAACTTTGCTTAACTTACTGTTACAGTTCACCACTTTGATGCTCATTTAGATGTCAGTGACGAAAGGTTTAATTAGTTATACTTTTGATAAAAAAATAAACAGAGGGATGGACTTCATGGTTTCTGAAAGCTCAAAGCATTTGAACAATTCCACTCAATTGGGCCTACATTTTGGTGAATGCTACAAAGTGGACACATGATTTATGAATTTTTGAAATTTTAAACTTTAGATGGCTGCTATAGTGCCACCATCAGGACTATTGGCCCACAAAGCCAGCTGAGGTATAGGAAGAAGAAGACCATGGCAATAAAAAATAGAAAGTCTCTCGAATGCAAATCAAATCACATTTTATGTTCATGATGATAATAGTGTTTCAATTCAAGAACCTCAGCGGCTTTGACAATACATCCAAGTCAAACACTCGGGAAAATTAAATGACATGCGATTGCAGACAAACAACGCCGTTTTTATATTTTCATTGTTTGATGTTTCAGAAAGATTCATGAAAATAACTAAAAAATATAACTGCAATGAACTGTGTCCATGCATTGAACTCAATGAGCACTTGAAAACATACATGAATGTCAGACTCAGCCCGTGTGTGGTAACACAGGACCTGTCTATCCTTAAAAAGGTGACTTTTTAAAGGGTTTTTACCATACAGCAACCTCCGGGTCAGAGCAGTGAAGCAGACCAGGAAGTGCCTTATGCCTGCATTCTACTGAAAATACCAGCAGGGGGGCTGACCGCGGTTGCAGAAAGATTTCAGTCCATTAATTTCAATACGAAATGAAAAAACTTCTCACTTGATGTATTACCTCAGAAAATGTTTTCAACTGTGGTGTCAAACGCTAGTAAAAAATCTTCTTCAAGACAATTTGATGTTAAAAGTTCAAACAATGGCCCCAATAAGAAGAAAATAGAAGATAAAGAATCATATGATTTGGGGCGTGGCTACCTTTGATTGACAGGTCACTAACAAGGCGAGCTGTCATCAGGAGAGAAGCAGAGCAATGCGTATCCACAGCAACGTGTCAATAAAGTTATATATAACGTTATATACATATAAAAAAAGGACGTTTACCGGTTTGATCTCATAACTTTGACCCTTTCAGTTTATTTTCACTTAATGACAGTTTATTTGAACGTTTTGTTCATTAAGAATGTCTTGTTCAGCATTTAGTTGGACTAACAGACACTCCAGGGGGTCGCTGTTCATTTTTCTTAGGTAAGTAACGTACATTTTGTTTTATTTCTTGCTAGCCAAAATTAACATCCCAGTTAATGCTAACATGAATCAGTCAGGTTGAGGTGTAGAGAGGCGTGTAGTCAGTGATCAGATCCCTCTCGCTCCTCCACAGTCCAAATATGGTCTGCTCCCCGTATCGGAAACAAGATGGCGACGAGTGTAACGCTGAACTCGTTGCCTCAAACGGGCCACAAACCAATGGGTGACGTCACGGTGACTACGTCCATTATTTATACAGTCTATGGTTTTCACATATCTTCTCACAAGTTGAGGCAATAACATTACATTTGCAAAACTGGGTATTTTTTGTCATTTTACTTTTAACACTGACGTTGGAAATTCTAAAAAAAAAGAAATCACACCTCATACTGTTGGTTTTGAGTGTATTGTCAAATACTTTGATGAAATCCAATCAAACCTTTGGTGAAATAGAAAATGTTGTGCATACAGCATTAATTATACTGAATGTCAATGTTGACTCATTGTTTGGCCAATCTGAAAATTTTAAACTTGATACCCAGATTCAGTTTTTGTAACATTTCAAGTGAACATTTCTGGAGATACAGATGTAAATTAATTTAGCATATTTAAAAAAAATAATGATGGACTTCTGAACTGACCATAGCTTGCAGTGAGGAAAACTTGCCACATTCCAATAGATGCTGTAAAATATTTCAGCCATGTAGGAAGTTTATTTGTTTTAAAGTTTGGATCGTGACATTCTGCAGGCACTGGCATACACCCAAATTCAAGGCTACAGGGCACATTTATTGTCATCAATTAAACCTAGGCTGCATGTTTAATGAACTGTGGGAGGAGGCTGGAGGACCCGGAGAGAACCCACGCTGACACGCGGAGAACATGCAAACTCCACATAGAAAAGTTGCAAGCAGATTTGAACCCACACGTTTCTGCTGTGAGCTGACAGTGCTATCGTGAACCGTAGTCGAAATTTTTTTGGGGGGGTATTTGTGCCCCCCACCCCAGCAGATATGCATGAGGTTGAAACACATCTTCATCACTTCAGTAGCTGTAGAAAGTAACAAGCTCGCCATGCTGTATAGCCTGTGTATGGGTTACATGTGAAGTGGTAAAGTGGAATTAAATCATTTTGTTACATGCTCTTATTTAAAATATAAACAAACAAAGCTATTTTTGTTCCATTGTTCTCACCACAGTTCAAGCTGTACATGTAACAAAAGTTCAAAACCTACTTGAGGAGCAATTTCTTCTTCATCCAGCTGTGCTTTAAGGATAAAAAGACCATTCATCTTCAGGGGCATCTTTGGATGTGGCTTTCGGATTCTTTTGTATCCTTCAGATAATTCTGTCTGGTCTATTTCCTAGTGAAACAAAAAACAAAAACAAAACTGTTGTGTCTATTGTGTATTTACCAAGTTATTGTGTGCCCATTGTGTATCTGATTATGATTGGTATTGGTGAGAGTAAAATGAAATAACCTCTATCAGAGCAGGATCAGGTGGGATCAGGTAAGCATGGAGATAGAGGGATGATGTGTCAAGTTTACAGTATATGACCAGCTTACAGTATATTTCCACTGTCCAAATGCCTAACCATTCCAGCAGGGCTATGATTAAAGAGAAAGCTGGTTCACACAGCTTGACATGGGACGATGTGACCTCAGACACTTTTTCCACAGTAACTCCACAGTCATCTATGTGCAGGACTGAAAACTTGTTTAACAGTGTAGGATCATCTGTGCAAAATACAAAGATCATCAGGATTACATCAGGGTTTAGACAAATGCTGTCTGATATGTAAAAGGTTCTCACATTTCTCATTATTTTCTTCATGTTGACTTACCGACACAAATCCAGTGAGGCAGGTACACTATATCTATCTTCCCAGCAATGACTGTGATGCCCATAAGGGGCCCTGCAGGCATGTATTTGATGCTTTCAATCTTCTCCATGTGACCCTTCAAGGAGCAGAACTGGAACTTCAAGCTGACCTTTTCCTTACAGACCCAGCGCAAGCCAGAGACGCTGCATTCAAAGTTTCCTGCTTCAGACTGCAGGCTAAAACATGAATGAAAAAAGAGAGTTTGCATATATTCACATGAAGGGACAGAACAGAGTAAATGTAAACTTAGAGACTGTCTGTCTTTATCTTATTTGGTGCAAAATGTGGGATAAACACTTAAAATTGCAAATCTCAAGAACTAAGATGAATGTTTTCTATAGTTCCAGTTTGCTGTAACAAAGTACTAAGGATGTTATTTTTACCTGTAAGTTGGAGCCTTGTCTGTACTGTTCACTTCAGGGTCAAGTTTAGTCCAGTCACTGGAGACCTGCTGCAGAGGACAACCATTTTTACATAATCACGTTTTTAACATCACATAAACAAATAAAACAAATGAATGAAAGAGATTACCATCGTGCTGCCACAACCCTCAGCCTCCAAGCTTCCTGAAGGCCCTTGTGAAGAAACATATGAACTTGTTGTAAATTATGTTATGTTATGCTACATTGCAATGCTTTAATATGAGAGCCGTATGATACACAAAACAAACTGTGACGATGCCAAAGGAAACAAAAAAATGATACAATTAAAACAGATTTTATTTGTTTTGTATCAAATGATTCTTGTATAAAGATTACAGGAAATGACTGGATGGTAGCCAACATCAACACACAAGTAAAGTAATGGGTGTTGATGTTGGAGTCCTGTATTTTGTTGGTACGGCAACAAAACAGATTCCACAAAAGATGCCAAAATTAAAATTGATCGACACTAAAATGACAGAATACTGTGTATGATTTTCGATTATTTAATATTCAAAACAAGTGAACAGCTTGCAATGGCTGCCTAATTGTCCACATGTAATTTGAATGAACACAAAAGCAGGCCACACTCTCTCTACCAAAGTCTTCATATTGGAATACTAACGTTGGGGTTTTCATACCTTCAGATCCTAAGGTGATTTCAGAGAACCTCTGTACCAGATCTCTCCTGTTCATCTCCTCTAAAACCTCCCTGGTCACCTCCACAGACTGCTGGCCGTAGGTCTCCACCATCAGCTCTGCTACTTCACCTCCCTCTGCTGTCTCCATTCGGTGCTTTGGGATTCTTGGGAAGCCTTTCTCCATTTCAGTTTGCTGCAGGAGCCGCTTGAATGTTGCAAGCTCCTCGTAATTTAAATCCTCCAGTGTTTCCAAAATCTACATTTTAAGTGATATCATAGTTACTTCCTGATGGATTCAAAGTAATCAAAAGGCATTTATGTAAAACCTCTTTACTGTCAGCATAACCTGTAAAAATTAAATGAAATCTGTGTTGTGTGAAGTATGAGTGAAGTAACATTACTCACTTTCTGGAGCACTATGGACAGATGCTTCTCTGAGGGGAAAGAAAAGAGACAATAACTGAATGATTCAAAATCAAAAATATAAGCAACTTGAGACAGATTAAGCTGATTTTGCATAAAATCTATTATGAACGATTATTTGTGATATAATGCGAAACTCTGCTAAATTCTGACATAAAAATCAGAGAGAGAGAGAGAGAGAGAGAGAGAGAGGTTGATTACTGCCATCATTAGCACCCATTAAATCTAAAGGAGTCCTATGCAAAAGTTCTGCAACAAATTTTACAAATTTTAAATGTCAAATTACACATTTCAGTATGTCAAAGAAGTGTTCAGTCAAATCAATAGTTCAGTTTCGAGTTTATTTTTTTACCCTAGGAAAACTGAGGTACCACAAATGGCCACTTCATACAGGCTCCTCTTCGTAAAAATGCTTAAAGCCTAAAAAGACAGTTTTGTTCAATGCATGGCTGGAATTTTTGTTATATAAAGACTTAAATTTATGCATAATTAAGGGCATGGCTGCTTTGAGTGACAGGTGGCTGCGGTCAGGTGGCGTTTTTCACAAACCAGGTTTCATTCAGTCTGACACAGCTCTGCCCTGTTCCACTAAGAGTTAGGAGGAGTCAGACACTGCCAAGATGGTGACTGATAAAACTTTACACACCCAGGGGTGACTTCACAGCTGCATCCATGTGTATGTGTGTATTAAACGGCAACTTAGAATTTGTTCCCCCTAAAAAGTTTCAGTTGCTTTGAAAGAATATAAATAATGAAGAACTTATTGCTGCAAAAATTACACTAAAATCTACCGTGTAGTGAAATCAATAAATCATAGCAGCTGCATTCAAATAAATATGAGTCTGTAGTCAAATTAATTGATGTGGTATGTTGCATCAGGAGCTATTATGAATTATAAAAGGCATGTATCACACATCACACACATAAGACCAACGTGATCGTATTATGTAGCAGTTTTTGTTTTCTTTCTCTGACCTTTGAGTCCTGAGCTGGTCTCTGACAGCCTCTCTACCAGATCAGGCCTGTTCATGTCCATGAAAACCTCTTTGGTCACCTCCATCGGCTGCTGGTTCTCCACCATCAGATCCACCAGTTCGCCTGCACTCTCTGCCCAGTACAGTCGTCTCCATTGGATGTGTGGAAGCCCCTTCTGGAAGTACGTGAACTGCAGCAAATACTTAAATCTTTCAAACTCCTCTTGAGTGAAATCCTCCAGTGATTTCCAAAGAACCTGTTTCACAGCTGCCTGAAAAAATCAAAGGATATGTTAAGCAAATGTGTCATTAATTAACTGGGATAGGTAAAGAATTATTTCCTTGGGTTTTAACAATGTCGGTGTTTTGAAATGGATGAGATTCATATTTTCTACAAGATTATAAAGACAATGATACACTTATAATAATAATAATAATAATAATAATAATAATAATATAATAATATCTGTTTTCTCCTATTTTATCTACAAACACAAAGTATTTTATTGTGTATTAATTTTCTTAGCAACATCAATACATATGATGACTCCCTTCATCCCTTTCATCAATTTAAACTGATTCCTACAACCTAATACAACACAATAAACATGTGAAACACATTTGTCATCATTTAAAACATTCAAGAACCTGCATCTATTGAAAAAGCAGAGATGTGTTTGACTCACTCTCTTCATCACTGCAGGTCGATGTTCATCCACAGAGGGGTTCTCTGAGGAGAAAAGACATTTAAAATGACTCAAATGGTTTTAATTGAATTTAACAAAGAGAGTTAGTGTATCTGACTTTAATGAGGTTCAGTTACTTTTAAAGCAAATAAAACAAAACAGATTTGGATGAAATCATCAAACAACAACATATCACAATCTAAAGCATCCTGGATACACCCTGGACTGGTCAAGCTCACATTCAGTCGCCAATGAACCTAACCTGCATGTCTTTAGACTTTGGGAGTAAGCCGGAAAACCCGGTGAAAACCCTCAGTGACAGTTTATCTGTCTCTGTCTTACCTTTGAGTCCTGAGCTGGGTGACAGCCTCTGCATCAGATCAATCCTGTTCATTTTCTTTACAACCTCCACGGTTAAGTCAAAAGACTGTTGGCCGTAGGTCTGCACCATCAGATCCACAAATTCTGCTCTCTTTGATGACATGCTGACTGGAAGATTCTTCTGGGAGGCAGTCTCCATCAGGATCCTCATGAATTTCTTGAGCTCTTCGTCACTCAAATCATTCAGAGTTTCCAAAAGCAGCTGTTTAACAGCTGACATTGTTGCTACCTGAAATAATCAGTACAATCATAGGACGTATATTTAACTCACAAGGACAATTATAAATGTCTCTTTGCATCTTATCAGTGTTGATGTAGACATTATATTCCTACTGGATCACAAAGCTAATGATCTATTTGGTAATTGATGTATTGACTTAAGTATGTTCATTTTTTTATTTAGATTTTAATTATGTCATGTTTTTAATATTTAGTTTGATGCTTTGAAGAATGGTACAATAAGTAGACATTTGTGATGGGTACACTTGCATTAAGTCAGACAAATGTGACACTACTCACCCTCTGGATCATTGCAGGTCGATGTCCATCTAAGTGTTTCACTGACGAGAAAAAAAGGGTAAAAAGTGACACATTTAACATCTGAAAATTAACTCTCTAATCAGGCAAAATAGCTTTTTGTCTTTTAAGATGCACAAAAAGACAGTTCATATGTACACAATTATGCGTCTTTTCTCTACATGATAAATCTTTTCATTATAATAATAATAATAATAATAATAATGCATCAGTTTTATATAGCGCTTTTCAAAATACACAAAGACGAGAAAGAGAGAAAAAAAAAAAGAGAAATAATGTTCAGAGAAGAATGACATTACACAGCTTGTAAAACATATAAGACAAGTTAACGACAAGTTTCATGATTTTAATGTTTTGTTTTTATTGTCTTACCTTTGGGTGCTGAGCTCCTGTCTGACAACCTCTGCACCAGATCAGTCCTCTCCATCTTCTTTAAAACCTTCTTGGTCGTCTCCACAGACTGTTGTCCTTCAGTCTGCACCAGTAAAAACACCATGTCCTGCATGTGCATTATCTCCAGCAGCATCAATGAACTGGATGAGATGCGTTCTGTGAGGTCAGTTTCTTGCGAGAGGATCAACTTGAAATTCTCGAGCTCATCTTTTCTCAAAGCAGCCAGTGTTTCCAAAAGCAGCTCTATGACAGACGCCATAGTGTCCACCTGGTAAATTTAAGGAAATGTTCATAGAACAAAAGTATCATTTCTCAGCCTTACATCTTCTCTGATCAGAAGCCCAAACAATTAGTTGTTTTTACTTCAGACATTCCTTACTTTCTGGATCAGTGCAGGCCAATGTTCATCCACATGGTGTTTGTCTGAAGAGAAAAGGAAATAAAAATGAATGATTTAACATCACTCTTTATAATCTGACACTGTTGAGACTATAAAAAGTCTAATAATAAGAATTTATTTCAATTAATTGAATGAACACATAATTTACTTTAAAATAGCTAAAAACACAACCTGGTGAACACTGTCTCATTTGCTATTAAACTCTATTAAATATATTCTGAAATGTAAATAAAAATAACAACTGCTTTAACTTAACTATTTTCTTAGTTCAAGGAATAGTATTTGTTACTTTGTTTTATGTTTATCAGCGATTTAAGTGTCTTAGTTTTCATAGTGCACCTACCTCCCTCTGTAGTTTTCACAACAAAATCTTGCGCTGATGATCCTGCAGCTGCAATACATTTAATAACGATTGTTATTGTAATAATAAATGCAATATATGCCATTGAGTCCTAGAAAAAATGCCTTTAACATTCCTGTCAGGTGTGTGTAGTGAAGGCAAGAGGAAACCATGGTTAAAAAGACCGGAGAGGGAATCAATGAGAAAACACTCTAATAATCTACCTCAATGTTCTGAAACAATGCGTATTTATTAATTATGACATATTAATGTGACAGTTGTCTTCTTTATCTTACCTTCGTGTCCTGAGCTGGTCTCTGGCAGCCTTTGGACCAGATCAGTCCTGTTCATGTTCATGAAAACCTCCTTCATCACCTCCACAGACTGCTGACCGCACTTGTCCACCATTAAATCTACCAGATCTTCTACCTCTCTTTCCACTGGCAGATGTCTCTGTGAGAAGAGAGGAAGGCTCCTCTGGAAGAACATGAACTGCAGCAACCACTTGAATGTTTTAAGCTCCTCGTAACTCAAATCACTGAGTGTTTCTGAAAGCAGCTCTTTCACAGCCGCCATTGTTGCCACCTGGAAAATTACAAGTACATGTAAATTGAGAAAATTGGAATGTTTTATGATACGTTTTTCTACATCACCTCAGGTACTGATACATTTGGTAATTATCTGTTTGTTAGAGCAGGTGATGATTCTGTTTTACTTCTACTTATCAATATCTATAACCTGATTAAGACTTGATTCAATTGTATTTACAGGCTGTAACTATTTAACTGAGCTGCTCAAAAACTGAGATGAGCCTCCTGATCTTAACAAGGTGTTGTGGATGAATTCACCGTAGAAAAAGTTGGCAGGACAATTATATTTTCTCAATTTCATGTTTAGAATTTTGAAAGGTTGTTTTAGCTACACTGATTTGATGATGATAACAACAATATTGAGCACAAATTGATCTCAGCCTGCATCTTATGAAATAAAGGCTGTACTGTGCATCAGTTAGATATAACATCACTCACTTTGTGGATCAGTGCAGACAGGTGTTCATCCAAAGAGTGTTTCTCTGATGAGAAAGAAAGGAGAGAAAAAAATAATGATTAACATCAGGCAATACGTCTTTGTCAAAAAACACACAATTCAAAGAAGTCAACACAAAATTACACTCAAACCTCAACAATTGAATAATATATCAGACACTTTTCTCTGTCTGCTGAAATATTTGTACATATTTAGTTATAATATGATTATGTATTGTATATTAATACAATTTTATAATAATATTAGTATGTTAATAGATATATATTAGATGTAAAATGATTTAAAATGCCTCTATTCTCTACATTATTAATCTTATTGATTAAAATGTAAAGAGAGGAATACATATACATACATACAATTATGATACAAATGTTAAGGACCAGTTTTATGATTTTTACTTGTTTTTATCTTTATTGTCTTACTTTTGGGTCCTGAGCTGCTGTCTAACAACTTCTGCATCAAATCAATCCTGTTCATCTTCCTTAAAGCGTTCGTGGTCGTCTCCACAGACTGTTGGCCGTAGGTCAGTACCAGTGAAAACACCATGACCTGCCTGTCTGCTGTCTGTGGCAGCATCAATAAGAGACCTGAGAAACGTCTGTGAAAGGGATTCTGACGCTGGAGGACATGCTTGAACTGTTTAAGCTCCCGGTCAGTAAAATCTTTCAATGTTTCGAAAAGCAGCTCAATGACAGACGCCATCGCTTCCACCTGGTAAATACAAAGAAAACGTTCATGAGGCAAAAGTGCAATTTCACAGCTGGGATAATTACTTTTCCTGTATCACATCTCAACAATGTCTATTTTTGAAAATGTGGATGAGTTAAGAGAACATACATCATATCCCACCAGGTAATTGCACTGATAACATTTGTCAAACAAACTGCTTCTATATGCATACATTTCCAGGACGACATCAAAGTTATTCACTTTTATCCTCTTAAAAAGTATTTTATTAAATATTATTACTGTTATTATTATTATGACTATTTTACTGCCGGATTGTAACTCTTTTGAAAACCACAAAAACTGCAATAAGCCTCTTGATTTTTAAACCAGTTACCAAATTTCTTGTAAGAGAGAGAGAGAGATAACCATAGAAGTAGAAGTAGATATAACCTGTGTTAATGACATTATTGGTAATTAACATTGATAATTAATATCTCTAGTGTACATGATATGAATCATCAGTTCAGCTCTGTGAGAAAACTGAAGAAGAATGGTTCGTATCATCAATAACAATGTTCAAGATGTCAAAGTGATGTGACATTACTCACTCTTTGGATCAGTGGAAGCTGCTGTTTATCTGAGGAGACAAAAAATAGAAAAACACCTTTTAGGAATTCATTAACATTTATAAAAGTAAGCTTGTGACTGGAAGGTTGTTGGTTCAATCCCCAGATCGACAGGATAAATCTGGGTGGGTAAAATTAAAAGACAAGGCCTTAAATCCTAACTAGTCCAGTGGAGATGCTTAGTGGCCAACAGGTCAGACTCTGGCTGTACTGGGTACAGCTTCTGGGTGAAAGTATGAATACAATTTTATATAAATAAATAAAGATATGTATAATGTATATATTAATTTACATGTATACACGTATTGATGCAAAAGATTTAATCCAAAAATTACCCTCAAACAGCCTTGTTAGTGATATAAAGAAAACAATATTTAGAACTACTTTAATAATTTCCAACAATGTACAATTGCTTTAGATGTATTTGTTATTTATATAACGGCTTAAAGTTATGCATAATTAAGGGCATGGCTGCTTTGAGTGACAGGTGGCTGCCGTCAGGTGGCGTTTTTCACAAACCAGGTTTCATTCAGTCTGACACAGCTCAGCCCTGTTCCACTCAGAGTTAGGAGGAGTCAGACACTGCCAAGATGGTGACTGATAAAACTTTACACACCCAGGGATGACTTCACAGAGGTTACGTCCATGCGTAATACAGTCTGTGTGAATCAAACTGTAAACTGTAACTGATATTTTGTTCATCCTCAAAAAGTTTCAGTTGTTTTTAAAGAAAACAAAATAATAAAGAATTTATTGATTAAAAAAAAAAATACAATACATTTACTCAATAATTAAACTAGAAATATTATAGAGGCTGCATTCAAATCAACATATGTCTGTAGTCAAATTCATTCATGTGGTGTTGTCACATCGCTGACTGCCATTATAACAGTCATGTATTACACATTTATAAGACCAACGTTATCGTGTAATGTAGCAGTTTTTTTGTTTTGTTTCTCTAACCTTTGAGTCCTGAGCTGGTCTCTGACAGCCTCTCTACCAGATCAGGCCTGTTCATGTCCATGAAAACCTCTTTGGTCACCTCCATCGGCTGCTGGTTCTCCACCATCACATCCACCAGTTCGCCTGCACTCTCTGCCCAGTACAGTCGTCTCCATTGGATGAGTAGAAGCCCCTTCTGGAAGTACGTGAACTGCAGCAAATACTTGAATTTCTCAAACTCCTCTTGACTGAAATCCTTCAGTGATTTCCAAAGAACATGTTTCACAGCTGCCTGAAAAAAAAATCAAATGATATGTTATGCAAATGTGTTATTTATTAACTGGGATAGGTAAAGAATTATTTCCTTTAGTTTTATCAATGTCAGTGTTTTAGACAAGTGGATGAGATTCATATTTTTTTACAAGATCCTCAAGACAATGATACACTTGGTAATATCTGTTGGAGTATTTGTGTTTACCTAATTTTCTCTACAAACACAAAGTATTGTCTGTGTATACATCTTTTAGCAACATCAATGCATATGATGACTCCCTTCACCCTTTCATCACTTTAAACTGATTCATACGACCTAATATAACACAATAAAGACCTGCATCTATTGAAAAAGCTGAGATGTGTTTGACTCACTCTCTTCATCGCTGCAGGTCGATGTTCATCCACAGAGGGGTTCTCTGAGGAGAAAAGACATTTAAAATGACTCAGATGGTTTTAATCTAATTTAATAAAGAGAGTGTATTTCACTTTAATGAGGCTCAGTTACTTTAAAAGCAAATAAAACAAAACAAATTTGGATCAAATCATAAAAACCTTCACATACTAAAGTATTCAAACACATTAACAACATTAAACTCATAAAATGTATAAAATTGAGTGTGAATGTTGAATCTGTCATCATCAGTAATTGCTTATCCTCGGGTGGTGGGGGGCTGGAGCCAATGCCCGTCATCACGCTCACATTCACAGACGCCAATGAACCTAACCTGCATGTCTTTAGACTTTGGGAGTACATTTACATTTAGTCATTTAGCAGACGCTTTTATCCAAAGCGACTTACAGGAAGAATAAAAGTAAACAATCAAGGTATAGTGCAAAAAAGAGCTATTAGTGCATCAATTAGTGCTAGTGACAATTCTTTAAGGAGTAGAATTATCGTGTGGTGCTAGGAAAGAAGGTGCTCTCTGAAGAGCTTGGTCTTCAGGAGTTTTTTTAAGTAAGTTAGCCGGAGAACCCGGTGAAAACCCTCAGTGACGCAGAGAAAACATGCAAACTCATGAAGGGTCCTAGCTGGGTTTGAACCCAGAACACTCTTGCTGTGAGGCGACGGTGTTAATTATTGATCTGTGCCGGCAGTTTTTTATATTTCACTTTGGTAAGAACAGAAGCAAGCAGCACAAGCAGATTTGTTTTCCTCTGTTACCTTTGAGTCCTGAGCTGGGCTCTGACAGCCTCTGCATCAGATCAATCCTGTTCATTTTCTTTACAGCCTCCCTGGTTAAGTCAATAGACTGTTGACCAAAGTTCTCCAACATCTGATCGACTAATCCTTCCCTTTTTCTGGTGAGTCTTATTAATGACATGGTGAATGAAAGATTCTTCCATTTGGCAGTCTCCTTCAGGATCCACTTGAATTTCTTGAGCTCTTCGTCACTCAAATCATTCAGAGTTTCCAAAAGCAGCTGTTTAACAGCTGACATTGTTGCTACCTGAAATAATCAGTACAATCATAGGACATTATTTAATTCACAAGGACAATTATTAATGTCTCTTTGCATGTTATCAGTGTTGATGTAGACGTTGTTTCTGCTGGATTACAATAGCTAATGATCTATTTGGTGATTGATGTTGTATTATTTAACGTTTACTTTTTTTATTGATTAGTATTGACAGTCCACAACTCCAAAGACGATTCCCCGTCATTCCTTCAACTTAAAACTGGTTAATTGTTTTATTTTAATTCACTGGGTGCAACTCTTTTCACAAACACTGAAATAAGTCTTTAAAATAATAACATATATCTTATATATAAGATATCATATCATTATTGTTTGGTGAAATTAAGAGCTGACTGCAACTTCTGTTCAGTTCATGGAAAAAAATGTTAATCATGAGTTGGATTTGTATTATCATTTAAAATGTTCAAGATAATAATAGTTTTTAATCAACATCTGCTAAATGAAAGGGGTGTTGTATGAAGACAGAGAAATGTGAAACTACTCACTCCCTGGATCAGTGCAGGTCGATGTTCATCAGAGTGTTTCTCTGAGGAGAAAAGTGGTCAGAAAAATTTGATCTAACATCTGAAAATGAACTCTCTTATCAGACATCTTTTAAAATACACAAAACGACACTTAAAACATCTCAATCTTTTTTGCCCCCCCCTTTTTTTTTTTTTTTTACACACAATTGTCTTATTTTCTCTACATTATAAATCTTTTCATTACAATGTAAAGAGAAGAATCACATTACACAGCTTTTAAAACATATATGACAATTTGACGACAAGTTTAGTGATTATAATGTTTTGTTTTATTGTGTTACCTTTGGGTGCTGAGCTCCTGTCTAACAACCTCTGCACCAGATCAGTCCTCTCCATCTTCTTTAAAACCTTCTTGGTCGTCTCCACAGACTGTTGTCCTTCAGTCTGCACCAGTAAAAACACCATGTCCTGCCAGTGTTTTATCTCCAGCAGGATCAATGTACTGGATGAGGTGCGTTTGGTGAAGTCAGTTTCATGCAAGAGGACCAACTTGAAATTTTTGAGCTCATCTTCTCTCAAAGCAGCCAGTGTTTCCAAAAGCAGCTCTATGACAGACGCCATAGTGTCCACCTGGTAAATTTAACCCTATAAAGCCTGAACCATGAAATAATTGCCAGAAAATTCAATTTTTTTTAAAACCGAGTGCTTATTAACTTGCTGACGAATTTTAAAAAATAAATAAATTGCATATATGAATTCTAATTTGTATCATATTTGATACATCAGGTCTTTTTGTGCAATTTGTTGCTCACAGTTTGTTTTTCTTGAACTAACAAAAACATCAAACAACAACATTTTTAACTTTTCCTTTTTCCTCAAACATGCAAAATACATATTTTTCCCATATAACACAACATCGTACATCTGCTGATATGAAGTTTTTAATGCAGCAATGACTGATCCACTCGTGGAACCTGCATATCATTTTTGCTACATCCGGTATTTTAGTGCAATTTGTTGCTCAGTTTGTTTATCTTCAACACATGTATACATCAGGTTTTTGATGATGTAGAGGTCTCAAAAATTACTGTATCTAATATGATACACTTGGCTTTATAGGGTTAAGGACACATTTATAGCAAAAAAGTATCATTTCTCAGCCTTACATCTTGTCTGATCAGAAGCCCAAACAATTAGTTGTTTTAGCTTTAGTTTAAAGTCAGACATTTCTTACTTTCTGGATCAGTGCAGGCCAATGTTCATCCACACTGTGTTTCTCTGAAGAGAAAGGAAATACAAATGAATGATTTACTGTCACCCTTTATAATCAGACACTGTTGATAGAGAGAGGAGGTTTTATATTCATCAGTGATATAAGTGTCTTACGTTTTATATTTCCCTCTGCGGTATTCACACCAAATACTTCAGCTGATGATCCTGCAGCTGCATCACATTTAATAACAACTGGTATTGTAAATATCAATGCACTGTATGAAACTGAGTTCTGGCTCCATTTCTGTTCACACTGTACACAGCGGACTTCAAATAAACTCTGAGTCCTGCCACATCCAGAAATACTCGGACAACACTGCTATTGTGGCATGTATCAGGAATGGACAGGAATCTGAATGTAGGGATCTGATCAAAGCCTTCAGTGACTGGAGTCACAAGAACTATCTCCTACTGAACACCTCAAAGACTAAGGACATTTTTTTTAATTTTATTTTTTGTTGTTTGCACTTAAAAAACATACAATTGTTAGGAAATAACAGTACAAGAAACAGTAAAAGAAAATGCAGGAAAGATCAAAAAGGCCAAAAGGGCTTATACGCGACCCTCCCTCATAAAACTTAAAAATAACTATACTTTACTTAAATTACATAGCTAGATGAAAATAAAAAAATACAAACAAAACAAATACAAAGGTGTAAAACATCTATAGGGATTTTTTGAGCTTGGTCTTAAAAGTATTTAAAGAGGAACATGATTCTGTTAGATGTTTTATGTCATTCCACAGCACTGCACCTTGATAAACAAATGAGAATTTGGCAACAGAGGTCCTACAGAAAGGAATATGTAAATCATTCTTTCTTCTTGTAAGATGTGCATGATAATGAGAATTAAACTCAAAGTAACTATGAAAAAAGTTAGGTAAAGATGCAGGAAGGCAAATTACTTTATACATAAGAACCCCTGTTTGATACTTATTGACCTCATAAATTGTAAGTAGTTGCAATTGTTTAAATAATGATCATAGATTTCCACAGGCTCAAGCCCCTCTTCAGCCAGTGAATACCTGTGGGGTGGACATCGAGGTGGTGCCAAGTTATAAGTATCTAGGTGTATACCTTGATAATAAGTTGGACTGGTCACTAAACACTGACGCTCTCTACAAAAAGGGGCAGAGCCGCCTCTTTTTCTTCTTGAAGCTCAGATCTCTGGACATCTGTATTAAGATGCTGCAGATGTTTTATCAGTCTGTGGTGGTAGTGTGTTGTTTTATGCTGCAGTCTGCTGGGGAGGCAGCATCACACACAGAGATGAAGGCGGTTGGACAGACTGGTCTAAAGAGCTGGTTCTGTGGTTGGAGCCAGGTTGGACACACTGGAGGAGGTGGTGGAGAGATGACCTGTCAAGATGTTGGAGTCCATCCTGAAATACCCAGATCATCTTCTACACAAAACCTTTATGGACCAAAAAAACAGCAGTGGACGGCTCCTCTCTCTCTGTTGCAGGACGGAGAGATTCAAAAGATCCTTCTCTCCTACAGCCATCAGGCTGTCTCATTCTTCAAGAGATTCTACCAGACTAACTGAATTTCCCCTCGGGGATAAATAAAGTAATTTTGATTTGATTTGATTTTTGATTTGAGAAATGCCTTTATTATTCCTGTCAGGTGTGTGAACTGAAGGCAAGAGGAAAAGGGCCATATACAACACAATGGCCCTCATTAAACAAGCGAGCGTAGAAACCAGCGCAGATCTGAGTGTATATTTCGTCTTACGACAGGGTTCATGTGTGATTTATCAAGCGATCGTATCTCTCCAATCACAGCATAAGAATGATCGGCTGTTGATAAATGTGGCGGCTCGAAACGAGCGTCATTTAAATGTCACGCCCTAATACATACCCCATTCAGAAGACTCGCCTTCAGAGTTTACGACACCGAAGGACTCAATACGGCCAAAAAGAGGATTTTTTCACCCCCTAAAGTCAACTTTAATAGCAAAGTGCACCGTTACAATTAACAATAGGGGCAATATAGACATATTAAAGAAATACGCAGCGACAGAGGTTTATGAAATAAAAATACTTATAGTTATAAACTCAAACAAGTTCAGTGAATATTTTACATTTGGAGCACGGACTTAAACGTTTTCACAGCTTTTTGGTTTAAGGAGGTAAACAATGTTTTAAAGTAAGTTTTAATTCAAAAAGAAGAGGAATTTCTCAGTCAGAAAGTGAAACGCTGACGTCCAACAGCTGCAACACAACAAACTGGTTTTGTTTGGCAGCATAAAAAGTGAAAAGGAAGGAAATCAGTGGTGCTGTCAGCAGAGTAGCAGTGGACCATTCAACTCCCGGCGAGGTTTGAGTAATTAATTTATACATCGTGATATATAAAGCCTAATAATCTATAAAATATCCGAATATTGCTATTATTATGATGGAGATATATTATTCACCTCTTTACATTTACTAAGAATGATGTCTTAGTCAGAGGAGCGTGTAGCAGCGCTGATTGGAAATGTTTCTATTCGGGCAGCACCGCTGGTGAAGGAGACGCTGACGCTCCGGTGTCCAGCTGGATAATAATAATAATAATAATAATAATAATAATAACAGTAAACAGCAGAAGACAACAACATTTAATATCCTCGGCTGGTATTCTGTTTAAAGAATTTCACAATCGCAGGGTGGATTTAATTTTGGATTATGTTTCAAAGATAAATTATGTAGTCTAAACATGTTTTGCTGTTTAGTCAGCTCCAGGCATCAATACTAGTATAGTCTGAGATTAATTCTCCGACTCAGACGTGTGGACTTCACGCTGACTCAAATTTGCGTACACGAGCTGAGAGCAGACGTGAGATCTGATCGTACCCTCCGCTCACGTCCATATTGATAAATGCCGAGGCTTACCTAGAAATGGTCTTACGCCCACTTTACGATCACTTTCTGACGTACGCTCGTTTGATAAATGACGACCAATGTCTCATACAATTGAGACTGTGTTTGAGAGGTGTTGAATTTTTGCTGTCCTGGCAGACCTACATGTTTTTGAGTTGCTTGATACTAAGACCTAAAATACATGTTTCCCCCCACATTTAAAAATATTCTGTAACTATGCATATTTATTAATTATGACATATTAATGTGACAGTTGTCTTCTTTATCTTACCTTCGTGTCCTGAGCTGGTCTCTGGCAGCCTTTGGACCAGATCAGTCCTGTTCATGTTCATGAAAACCTCCTTCATCACCTCCACAGACTGCTGACCGCACACCTTCACCATCAATTTTACCAGACCTTCTGCCTTTAGCTCCAGCTGTTCTGTCAGTGACATAAGAGGAAGGCTCCTCTGGAAGAACATGAACTGCAGCAACCACTTGAATGTTTGAAGCTCCACTGAACTCAAATCACTGAGTGTTTCTGAAAGCAGCTCTTTCACAGCCGCCATTGTTGCCACCTGGAAAATTACAAGTACATGTATATTGAGAAAACAATAATGTTTTTAGATGTGTTTTTCTGCATCACCTCAGCTACTGACACATTTGGTAGTGATGCGTTTTTCATGGATGATGATTCTCCTTTCCTTCTACTTTTAATATCTCTAACTATAAATTGGATTTCCAGATTGTAACTCTTTCACTGTGTTGCCCAAAAACTGAGATAAACTTTAACAAGGGTGTTGTGGATAAAGTCACCATAGGAACAGTTGGCAGCAAAATTATATTTTCTCAATTTCATGTTTAGAATTTTGTTTATATCTTGAAAGACTGTTTTAACTACATTGGCTTTATAATAACTTTATCGAGCAGAAATTGATCTCAGCTTTGCTTCCGTGCCAAACTCAATTTAAAATCTAAAAATTTAAAATGATTTTGGTTTAATCCATCGTCTTTAGTTTCTATATGTTTTAAACCTGGATCTTATACAATAAACACTGTACTGTGCATGATCAGAGAGATATAACATCACTCACTTTGTGGATCAGTGCAGACAGGTGTTCATCCAAAGAGTGTTTCTCTGATGAGAAAGAAAGGAGAGAAAAAAATAATGATTAACATCAAGCAATACGTATTTGTCAAAAAACACACAATTCAAAGTCAACACAAAATTAGTTAATATGTATTAGTCCTTAAATATATATTTTACACCAGATGACTCAAAATGTTTCTCTTCTCTACATTATTATTCTTATTAATTAGATATAAAGAGAGGAATACATATATATACATACATACATACATACATACATACACTTATGATACAAATGTTAAGGACCAGTTTTATGATTTTTACATATTTTTATCTTTATTGTCTTACTTTTGGGTCCTGAGCTGCTGTCTAACAACTTCCGCGCCAAATCAATCCTGTTCATCTTCCTGAAAACGTTCCTGGTCGTCTCCAGAGACTGTTGGCGGTCAGTTAGCACCAGTGAAAACACCATGACCTGCCTGTCTGCTGTCTGTGACAGACTTAATGAGAAATCTGAGAAACGTCTGTAAAAGGGATTCTGACGCTGCAGGACATCCTTGAACTCTTTAAGCTCCCGGTCAGTCAAATCTTTCAATGTTTCCAAAAGCAGCTCAATGACAGACGCCATCGCTTCCACCTGGTAAATACAAAGAAAACGTTCATGAGGCAAAAGTGCAATTTCACAGCTGGGATAATTACTTTTTCTTTATCACATCTCATCAATGTGTGTTTTTGAAATGTGGATGAGTTAAGAGAACATACATCATATCCCTACTGGAAATAATGCCACTGATTTGTCCAACAAACTGCTTTAATATGTAAACATTCCATAAACAAAATCAAAGTGATATACTTCCTTAATAATATTTCTTAAATATTATTATCATATTTATTATTATTATTTTACTGCCTGGGTGTAACTCTTGATTTTGAACTTTTGGTAAATAAATAATTAAAAAATAAAAGTCTCTATTTCAAAAAACATCCAAGAAGAGCATATATATATATATATATATATATATATATATATATATATATATATATATATATATATATAAACGATATATAACAATAATGTTAATGATACGTAAATAACATTGATGCTTAATATCTCTCGTGTACATGATATGAATCATCAGTTCAGCTCTGTGAGAAAACTGAAGAAGAATGGTTTGTATCATCAATAATAATGTTCAAGATGAAAAAACATTCTGAACTTCATCAACTGAATAAAAGCTCTGGCGTGTAAAGTCACAGTGATGTAACATTACTCACTCTTTGGATCAGTGGAGGCTGCTGTTTCTCTGAGGAGACAAGGAAAAGAAAAATACCTATTAGGAATTTAGTAACATTTGAAAAAGTAAGCTTGTGACTGGAAGTATAAATCATGGTGGGTAAAATTAAAAGACCAGGGGCCTCATGTATCAAAGAGTGCGTAGCTTTCATACTGAAAGATGGCGTACTCCCAAAACTAGAAAGGTACGTACACAAACTCACCTCCACATGTATCAAACTGTGCTTACGCCAGGTTCTGCGCACCTTTTCCTTGATACATCCCAATCAGCGTGGAACTGAGCGCATATGCACGAGCCACCAACCACGCCCCGGCTCCTCCCGAAAATAATACGCAGAAGACGTGCAAATTACCATAAATAGCCGGCATGCCCACTGATTATCGACAAAACAATTGCAAATCAACTTACTGCCACTGCGCGCGAGGTGGACGTGGTGGTCTCCGGGGTGGAGGCAGGAAAATTAGCTTTTTGTTGCCTCAGCTCTGGGATCAGCAACAAGGTGTCACTGTGGCTGTTACCCAGCCGGATCAGAGACCTGCACCGTGGCAGAAGGGTCCCTCAACACACGCTCCTTCTTAACGCCACCGTTATTGAATCTAGTCAGGGCCGTTAGAGCTGCCAGTGCGTAATGCGTGCCATAATCATTTTCACGCATCACTTAACTTGTTGTCCCAAATTAAACATCACATATGGGATCAAATATGCACCACATCTGACTTATTCTGGAAGGATTTCCAACACATGTTTTTTCACCGGGGACAGAGATCTGTGCGTCATGGATCGCTGTGCACCTGCAGCGTTAACATCTCCATGTTAAACCAAAGGGGAAACGTTCGGCGATCGGCATTTTGACACAGTGATTAAGGCAGGTAATCTGTGAAAAATGTGTGCGCTCCATAATCAGAATCACAAGTATTGATCCCAGGAGGGGGATATATAAAAATAGTGGAAATAGCAGAATATATACACTTAAGAAAATATACAATCTTAACATCAAAACATATGGACTTCAACATACCATCATTGCACACGCAGGTGAAGTCTAAAATATGAAAATAGATGAAAAGAAATCATCTATCCCCTCATATTTAGAACAGGTTATTGATGGTAGAACATTCTCACAGCACCTCGAAAGGTTGCGGAGCGGTCTGCACATTCTCACGGCAAGTTTACTTTTCATACATGTGGCGTGTGCGGAAAAAACAGCGTACGCAATGTTTTTGTGTGTACGCATCGTTGATACATGAGGCCCCAGAACAAGGCCTTAAATCCTAACTAGTCTAGTGGAGACGCTCAGTGGCCAACAGGTCAGACTCTGGCTGTTCTGGGCAGCTTCTAGGTGTGAATGTGATTTATACTGTACATACTGTATATACATGACCATGATGCAAAAGATTTCATACCACAATGACACTCAAATAGCCTTATTAATAATATTTAGAACTACTTTAAGATTTTCTAACAACATTCAATTGATTTAGATGTATTTGTGATGGAAACATACACAAATATAAAAGAACAGAACTTTTTTTTTTTTTTTACCCCAAGCTTACATATTTCATTTCCACATAATACAATCCATATTTTCACACATCCCTGTCTTCTCTGCCTTACCTTTGGTTCCTGGGCTGATGTCTGATAATCTCTGCTCCAGATCAGTCCTCTTCATCTTCTTTAAAACCCTTTTGGTCAACTCCACACACTCTGCACTGTTCGTCTCCACCAGCAGCTCCACTATGTCTGCCTTGTTGGCTGCTTTCAGTCGACTTCTTGAGATGTATGGGAAATCTTTCTCATATTTCATGAGTGACTTGAACTCCTCAAGCTCCTCTGAACTCAAATCATTCAAAGTTTCACTTAGCACCTTCTTCACGGTCATTGTTTCGACTTGTAAAAAAAAAGAAAAACATATCGTAAAACAGTGGTACTCAACTACAGACCCTTGAAAGAGATCCAGGGGGTCACTATAAAATGGTGAATAGTTTATTGTCACTATTTAATTCACTTCAAAGTGAATCCAATGTGAGAAAATAGTCATGAGAGTGGTTGAGCATTAACTCACGGCCAGATGGCCTGTGTCCACACAAAAACTGACTCTGTGCACACACATTATTATCTCTCTTGAGAATGTGTCCGGGGGACACAGCTTCAGGGTCGCTGCTGTTGTTACCATGTTTCTGTGAAAACATTATCTTACAGTATATTCCATCTTTGAGTGTGTGATCTGTCCATTGTGTGCATAACATATTTGATTTTCAACCTGTTATGCATCCATAGGTACTAAATACTAACAAATAAAGTCTTTGTGGTCACATGGGATATAGGAATATAAAACAGGAATATAAAACGTCATACCTTGAATAGCAATGCAACACTGCTACATAAAAAGCTCTCCAAGCTCTATTACTTTGCTCTCTCTACTTTAAGCAGCCAGAGTCCAGGTTGAGCAGGGTTTATGGATGGAACACCAAAGGACTTTACCACGGTCGTAGTAACTGGCCGTTTAACTGCCTGGCTACCCGTCCTGTTACTGACCCAGCAAGACCTGCAGCCTGGTGACGATGCGGAACATGACACACACTGAGGGTGGTCCCTTTATAAAAACATCAGCAGTAAATTGGGTCAAAACCCCAAAAACATAGCTGCTCATAAACACATCTGATGGGATGTTGCGTGTACTCTGCTCTGTATCTAATCAGACATTTATCATGTTTATTTTGCGTTATTTATGTTTTAAATTTGGCATATTTTCCTGATTTTTTTAACATCCAATGACCTCATATTTATGTTTTGATTTTTTTTTTTTTTTATAATGGGGGAAAAGTACATGAACATGAGCAAAAAAAAGTGTTATAAATGAATAGATTTATATAATATTACAAGACTAAATCAGTATATTATATCACTGTAATTATGCTTAGTGTTTGCATTGTTAAATGGAGCCTAGGGCAACTTACCGGAGCTGCTGTCACTGACTGGAGGAATGAGGAAGCAGCTCCGGGTAATGTAGTGAAATGTACCACGCTGAAGTTGGCTTCCGATTCGGCACTTAAGGGGAAAGTTAAATGGGAAATTAACTTGTGCAGTGCGACTGTTTGTCCACTGACTGGCTGCTTTTGATACACTTCTTGATGATAGACATTTTAGGTAAAACATCAGCTTTGCCTGACACCTACTATTGTATCTGTGAAACTTTTATTTCATTTGTGAAAATGCTAAATGGGAGATTTCACCGTTTTTGTTTTACACCGAGACCTCATTAGACCAGGTCCAGATCAAAATCCACTGTACCCAGAGTTCTCAAATCTGGACTAGATTATCATACAGAGGCTAAACATTCATTATAACACAGTCTCAGATTTGTGAATCCTTTATTATATTTGTGAAAATGCAATAAAGACTCATTTCACAGTTTTTTCAGCATATAGGCCACATTAGACCAGGTCCAGATCAGAAACCACTGTACCTTGACCTCTCAAATCTGGACTGGATTAATGTGGTCCACATGCTGAAAAAACAGTATAATGTGCCTTTATTGCATTTTCACAAATAGAATAGATGTTTCACTAATCAGAGACTGTGTTTTTATGAATCTTCTGGGTCTGTACAAGCCTGGGTATACCCAGACTGCCTTGCATGCTCGATTTCATTTCGAACTGCCAAGGGGTCTGGCAACCAGAGAGGTTTCTTAGCCCTGTTTTAGGGATCCAATCACAGAACGGGGAGGGACGGCAAGACGATGACGCATACCATACCCGGCAGACGGAAGCTTGTAGTTTTCTTACGGATCCAATATGGCTGCAGCAGACGCAAAACTCTCTTTAGCTGTAGATGGTGTTTTAAATAGTTTAGAGCGAAAGTTGAAAGGCGAAAGGTCTCTCAGCGGCTCCGCTGTCCCCCGGCTCGTAGCAAGATCACCGGCGTTACGGTAGCGGGGCTAATAGCAGTATCGTTACCGTCACCAGCGTTACGGTAGCGGGGCTAATAGCTGGAGATCTCGCTACGAGCCGAGGGACAGCGGAGCTGCAGAGAGACCCGCAGCAGCTTGTTTATTGCCCATAAAATCAGTGGATGTGTGTGGCTGAATGACATGAGGGGGAATAAAGTGTGAAAATAAATAATCTTGCAGAAAGCGAGAACTGGAGAAGCAAAGCAGCAAGCAACACTCTCACAGACACACACACAACAAACATCAATTTATATCGCTCTACTACGTCATCTGGTATAACTGATCTGATTGGCTAAGAGCTACCAACAGACGCTTTTGATAGACATTCTAAGCGCCCAATAAACGGCTACGGAGGATCGTAAACCACACCTCCTCTATGGAGAAATGAACGGCTGGTTCCCAGACTAGGGCTGCTTCTCATTTCCCTTAATTTTCACCTCCTCTATCCTCTATCCTCGCTTGAACCGGAAGTTCTTTCGCGGGCGCCATCTTTAAGACCGTCCCAAAGCTCTTATTTGTGATCGGAGGATAGAGGATAAAGGATAGAGGAGGCATATCGGAGGAGGCACAAGCGAGGATACACGAGAGAATCCTATGCGGAAGTCTTTTAGCGGTGGCCCCGCCCCCTGACTCGTTGAATAGACGCAGCAGCTGATCGGACTGATGTTATACATCGCAACATCGCTGTAGTTTGATACCGGAGTGAAGACAGATCACAGATTAAACTAAAGTGTGTCACCACAAGTTTTATATTTTATTTATATGATTCACCATGTAATTAAAATCTGTTTTATTGTGACTCTGAACAACAAAAACACCACAAACATATTTCTACATTTATAATAAATTAAGAGAAAGATCGCTCTAGAAGTTTTTTTCCTTTTTCCTTTTCGTGATCTGTTTTTTCCACCGTACAGATTTATCATGGATATTATTAAAGTAAAAAAAAAAAACAGTAGAGAGTATGAGAGTCTGTCCGTCAGCAAGAAACACTTTTACATTGTTTGTCATTTTCATCAGTCCCACGCGAGGCTGATCATTACTGAGTGACATAATTTACATTTGACCTTAATCATCTAACCTAATAAAATATTGGCTGGTGTTCAGCGGACACAATCATGTTCTGGGATATTAAATAATTAATTTATCACCAGGATCGTCTACTACGACGGCGTATTAGGGCCATATATGAAAAAAATAAATAAATAAATAGGAACCCAGGAGAGAGGGACCCAGCCACCATGGCATGATTAAAAACAGATAACATGAGGTGATGGTACTACATCACCACATTTCATTCCTTTCTACCTGCGGGATGTCTCTTCTTCTCCATCACTCGCTCTGTTTAAGGTGTTTTATCAGAGTGATCCGACTGACGCTCCCTCCTCCTCGCGTTCACACGGAGCGCTCTCTTTCAGACCTCCTCTGCTTCTTGTTGACAGTTACAGTGTAACGTTCGTCTAAACTTTTTTCACAGCAGCAGGTTTATTGTTCCCAGCCTTCATTCCTCACGGTCATCCTCATGTGATGCGTCTTTACGCGTGCCATGAAGCGTGTGCCTTTTGAAGTGAGTGTGTGTGTGTGGCACCGGACGGACCCAGTGAGGCATGGACCAGTATTACCCCCCTCCCCCGGGTCCATATTTTTTTTTCATACTTGGCCCTAATAGTTGTCCTAATACAGCAGCAAATAATAATTAATAAATAATATAAAGGCATTCCCGTGCCCCTGAGCTGGACACAGGTCACAGTGTTTAAATACACAATGGAGGTTGTTATTCATGTGCAGGTGTTTGTTAAACAGAGAAAACACTTATTATTATTATTATTAGTGCATGTCTCCAGCTGTTAAAGCGACTGACAGCTGATCCAGCTGTGATCCGCTGCCGCCGTCATTAGAAACGGACGTCGCTTCACGTGACGCTTCGGAGGGAGGACGTCTCATGTCTCGTAAATCGTTTCTCCTCTCCTCGCTTCCATAGGCTAGATGGCTCGAGGCGGAGTCACCAGCGTCCGTACACGGCGGCCATCTTACCACAGGCAGCTCGCCCACTCATAACATCAGTCATGGTGCACGTAGCATTTAAATAACCATAGTTTGCTTAATTTGAACCGATTTTCAAACGGTTTGGTTTGTTATAAACCTCAGAGTTGTTATTTTCAATATAAATATGTCTTATGCCTTCCTGTATATCCATATACATAAACACACACACACACACACGTCTGGATACGGATATACATGCACCTTTCTGTATATCCGTTCTGTGAGATATATATGTGTGTGTGTGTGTGTGTATACATATATATGTATGTGTGTGTTTATGTATATGGATATACAGGAAGGCATAAGACATATTTATAATGAAAATAAATACATATATGTTAATTTTATGTGTCATTATTGTTATTATAAAAGAAATATTACTAACATAATATACATGGAATGATTAAATGTTTTATAAATGATTTAATATAGGCTAACTACCTTGTGTGTGTAGGCCTATAGCTATTACTCTACCTATCTGCTTAATGTTTTTTTATGAAAGTCCATGGTTAAAATTATTCTTCAGTATGCAGGCACATAACCACAAATCTGAGGTTTATAACAAACCAAACCGTTTGAAAATCGGTTCAAATTAAGCAAACTATGGTTATTTAAATGCTACGTGCACCATGACTGATGTTAAGAGTGGGCAAGCTGCCTGTGGTAAGATGGCCACCGTGTACGGACGTCGGTCTCCGTTGGCTAACAGCGAGCGTGAGCCATCTAGTGTTGCTCGCTTCCCTCACTTGCGTCTCTCCATGCATCCCCGGTGGGCGGGACGCAAGTGAACGGCGCAAGTGAGGGACGCATGGATGCGAAATAGTGGTAATGAGAAGCAGCCTAGGCCTGTACATCAATCCAGTCTAGTCTGAGAAGTCTAGGTAGGTTACAGTGGTTTCAGATGTGGACCTGGTCTAATAAGGTCTTGGTATAAAACAAAAACGAAGATATATCCCCTTTAGCATTTTCACAAATAAAATAAAAGTTGCACAGATACAATAGTAGGTGTCAGGCAAAACTGACAAAATGCCTAAAATGTTTTCACATCAGGAAGTGTCACAAAAAACAGCCAGTCAGTGGACAAACAGTCGCACTGCACAACAAGTTAATTTCCCAACAACGTTCCCCTTGAGTGCCGACACGGATCTGGCGAATCTGAAGCCAACTTCAGCGTCGTGTGGAATGTTAAGTAAAAACTACCGTTTTGTTAACAACTCGGCGCTTCAGTTGTTAGAGCTGCAATGATTCCGCGCATTCGTGTTTAATAGCTGCTGTTCATCACGGTGACGTTTTTTTTTAACGGACATTAACGCTGACGCTCGCGCTCTGCCGTTGAGTATTCGTGTTGAACGTTGAATCGTCAAAAACGAAACAAAACTCACCAGGTGTTTCTCTCTCTGTGTGTCCGTTTTAATGTTGTTTTCAACATCTGTGAACTTTTGAAAACAGATAAACTTTTAAATCCAGCCACATTTATGCCGTTGGCTCGTTCAGAACCCGAAAATTACGCGTAGGGTGTCTGCAGTGCAGACCCAGAGGCTGCAGATCAGTACAGGTAGATCTGTACCTGCACGGACATAGGTACATATGCATTTTTAGACCTCTTGTATTTTGCGACAGCGCCCCCAATTTCCGTTGAAGCATTACAACTATTGAACACGGACCAAGACGACAATCCGCGTGTGAGTATTTTGTTGACATGAAGTAGACAGCAAATTTATGTTTTACTGTGATATGTTTAGGTAGTAGGCTAGTTTAGCTTGTTAACAATGAACAGTTTGACCCTCACATTTTGTTTCATGAAACCGAAGCGATGACGATTAATGTTAGTATCTGCTTTAAATTAAACATGATTAATGATGCAATGAAGTGGATGATATGAGAAAAACATGTATGGGCCTACGTTTTCATACAAGCATCAAACTGTTTAGGCTACTTCTTGGTAATTAATGTAGGCCTACTCTATGCTAAAATGTAATTTTGTATGGATTTATGTATATCATGTAATACACCTACTCTCCTTTATTATTCATATTATATATCACATGCTTTTATATCACTACATTGATATTAGGCTCCTCTATAGCATAGAGATTTATTGGACAGAAATTAAGCTCATTCAATGCAAAATATATTTTAATATATTTAAATATATTTTTTTTTTATCTATTGTTAGGTTTTGGCTTTGTTTATGTCTGCTTAATTAATCAAAGTTAATATTTTTCAACCGTTTTACACTCCCTTTTTATTATTATTATTATGTTGTCTGTTTACCAATACAGTTAAGTGGAGGAATTTTGTCAAAGTTGTTGAAATGGTAGGTACTGTAGTGGCAATTTTGTCCGAAAAAATAACAAAACTTAAAACAAACTTAATCAAAATGCATCTGATGCACCATGAGCGTGTGGTGTACGCAGGCAAAGAAGGTGATGTCCATGCATGATTGATAGTTCCAAAGGTTTATTTTGTCCATTGCGAGCAAGCAAAATAAAAGAACAAAGAAACATGGCTCCTGCTGCCTATCTTCGCACTGGTAAAAAACCATAGGCCCACCCAGGTGCATGACAGCCTACCTACCTACCTATATAACATCAGGTGCCCATGGTGCCAACCCAAATTCCATAAAACCCAAAATATAATATGTAAACTAAATATGCTAAACAATAATGATGATTAAACAAAATTAACAATTACAATAACGATTAACAATAAACAATAAACTAGCAAAACAAAATATTATCAAAATAAACAAACGTCTAGAATAATCAAACAATACTCATTGTTAATAATAAACTAAACAGACAACTAAATACTAACAAGAACTAAATAGCTCCAACAGGTACTATTTTTAATATGTCAATGCAATAATGTATTTGCTATGCTCCAGAATCGACTGTGATAGACTGTGATAGGTAATGCCATTTTACTGAGTGTTTTTTTTTCTTCTCTGCAGCTCCTCCTGATGACGTAACTGGGGAAAAACTGCACATTTTTTGTTGTTTTATTCTGTGTTCAAATAACTATCATTTATTCATTAGTTTGTTCATTCAATAAAATATGTTAAACCATTTCAGTATTTCACAGCCTTTGTTTCAAATTCCCACAACAAAAATGAGGACTGGACACCCAAGACCAGACATTTCCTATTATATGTTGTAGTGGGTTTGATCAATGCAGTGTAAGTTTTGTGCTCTGATGAATATTTAGAAATAAAGAACTGAAATAGTTGGATCAAACAACATGTGTAAATGATATAATGTGTGCAAAAATACATATTTGGGTGTGATTAAATGTAAAGAAAACATGGGTGTAACAAACCTTTAATCGTTTGTTAATATATTGTATATTGGTGTAATCACCCTTCCAACTGTTTAGTATTGGGGTGTACTAAACCTATAAACTGTTAGAATTGATTGTGTAAATAAATCTTCAAAACTTGCGAGAAGGGAGACATAGCTTCATCAGAATCAGAATGATTTCTGTAGGGAAATTCTTTAAATAGAAGCTTCATGATCGTGAATAATTAAATCTTAGTATTTTTATTCGGGTGTAGTAAAATTTTAAAATTATAATACAAGTGTAACTTATTTCAAAAAGTGGTGCTTGGGTGAGATGCTGATTTAGTTGCAGTTCTACATCCATCCAGTAGGGGCACTGACAGGTATAGAATTGCAGGCACAGATCAGCAGCAGCTCCGTGCCTGAGCATGGAGGCCACCAGGAAGTGCATAAAGCCTGCAATTCACCGAAAATTCCAGTATTGTGTGCTAAGTTTGGTTGCAAAAGAAATCTGCCCATTCATTTCAGTGCTAAATTTGAAAACTTCTCACTTGATTTATTACCTCAGAAAAATGTTTCAGGGACAACATTATGATCTCAATTGCTAGTAAAAAATCTTCTTCAAGACAATTTGATGTCAATAGTTCTAATAATGGCCCCATTTAGAAGAAAATAGAAGATAAAGAATCGTGTGATTTGGGGCGTGGCTACCTTTGATTGACAGGTCACTGACAAGGCGAGCCGTCACCAGGAGAGAAGCAGAACAATGCGTATCCACGGCAACGTGTCAATAAAGTTATATATATAACGTTATATAGATAGAAAAGAGGACGTTTACCGATTTGGTCTCATAACTTTGACCCTTTCACACTGTATTTGTTTATTTATATACAGTCTATGATCTGCAGACACAAATTCCGAGTTGAAGTCAAGTCCTCCAGTGTGTTCAGGTTGAATTCAGTTGACTGTCAGTGGACCCACTCACTTATCATCAAACAACTCTCACTTTACTGGCCGTTGCCTTACACTAAGAACAGCGGCGGGTGTGTGACATAGCGGCGAAACGGTGGAATTGCATTTTACATGTAGCATCAAGTGATGCCTTTCTGTCTTTCTGGGCCCAGAAAACGTAATAACTGATGGCCACCAGCGCTTACATAAAGAGTTTGAGCTGCTTTATTTAAGGGTGCCAGTACAGACTCGTCAAAAAATGTGAACAATAGATTCAAAGATTCAATCTCAGTGTGTGCAATTAATGGTTGCACCTGTGTTATTTAAAAAAAAAATCTTCTTCATTGTCTCTTTTTGCCATGCTGCAAATAGCAACAAAGATTGAACTAAACCCTTCTCCAAAGATCATGACAAGAATATTTTTTAATGAACAAATAAATAGTTTAAAAATAATCATCCTACTAGATTTTTGCATTACACCATTATTCTTGCTTCATGTATTTTTTAGGCCTCAAAGGACTCAAAGACTAAAAACAAATAATAATAATCAGAGAAATTTATTATAGATTCTGAAATGACCCTCCAACAGTAAAAAAGTTTACAGCTGCTGGTAAATTCAAAGGATACAGTACATTCAAATGCAACATAGATGTTCTTGTCTTGCATCAACAACAAGACAATTCAAAGTGCTTGATGAGACAAAAAAGGTTTAAAAAAGAAAACAATGAAGGATAAAATACATTTAGACATTTTAATGTTAAAAAAATAACATTTCATAAAAATAGAATAAACATCGGACTTAGAACAAAACATCAATACATTGTACATAATTCACGCTCAACAAATCTTTCTTTATAAAAAAATCTTTGAACCTTAAAAATGTAAGGGAAACAGGCATCATAAAAAAAGATTTTGATGCCCTCAGAAACACCATGTTTCATAAATACTTATAATAACTTTACACTTCCGTTTGAAAAACGTTCAGATTTCAGTTTGACTGAAAATAATAAAAAAAAAACCTTGCTTTTCCTTCTTTGATCCTCAGTGCTGGAGGTCGCAGTCTCTTTACATGATTGCAGAACAATTTCAAGTATTTTTAAAGAAAAAAAACTGAATCAAGCCTCAGTTTTTGGTTTGTATCATAGTTTATCAGTTCAAATTGAGGATGATTTTTCAACCAGCATGTGTTGTGCTGTGTTGTGTCAAGTCAGCGAGATGTTCACTTAGTGGATCCATGCAGATGAGTGGTCATTCACAGATTTGCTCTGAGTAGAAAGGACATTTAAAAAATCTGTGACATCACATCATCATCATCATCAATTGCTTTAAGGAATATACTCAAAAGCTTAATTGAATAATAATTTGAGGTCAATAGTCATGCTTGTTAATTGATTAACATGATAACATATTTAAAAAACAGGTATAATGGTCATCATCTTAGCTCAGCATGACATTTGGTTTTCGCATCAAACATGAAGTACAGCTGAGGCTGATGGGAATGTATATAGTTTAAACTTAATGACTGGACAAATTTAAATTCTGACCAGATGATGGCACTATAGCAAAAGTTGAGGGATCAGCAAAGTGATCGCAATCCAGCATGAACGTCTTCACCAATGTCATGGACTGTGGAATGGAGAAAAAAGGATTTTTTGCAAAATCACTAAAACAAACAGTTCATCCTCTAGTGCAAATGCATATTTGTGTAAAATCAGAAGAAAGATGTGGTGTTCATGAGAATGGGACAGATTTGAGGTCACAGTGACCTTGACCTTTGACCAACAAAATCCAATCAATTACTCCCTGTATCCAAGTCAATGGCATGATGGCACAAGAGGAGAAGGCAGTGGATCACCAAAACTATTATATTTCATCCTCTGGAAACCAGATTTTTTTATACAAAATGTGGACACATCTGGAGCTATTCACAGCCTACTTCTAAAGTAGTGCCAATTAACTGTTCAAAGTTGACACAGTGACTCAAACAGATAAGAAAAGACTTTAAAATCAAAGAATGATGTTTATGTTGCATATTGTTATAGCTTAAGCACCTACCTCCCTCTGTGGTTTTCACACTAGATGCTCAAGCTGATGATCCTGCAGCTGCAACATATTTAATGTCAAATTAAAATTGGGGTGATAATAGTCAAAATGTTTGCTTTGTTTCTATTCAACCAAAACATGTCGCTAAAGCTGTTTCAGACATAGAATAAACAACATTGCTGGCTTCATCTGCAGTATCTGTTAAAGTGATGGCTTTTTGTCATTCAAACAAACTGTCTCTTGTGCATGGTTCACACTACCAGACTTTTGTCAGATCGATCCACTGTTCACACTACACGACTTGCTGTCTTGTAATAAGGACTCTCAATATCGTTGCAGTTTTCTCACTTCTATGCATCATTAAGGCATATGAATTGTTTTTAATGAAATTTTATTTTGTTGATCTGTTCTTTGCAAACAACACCTGTTGCATGTCGGTCAGTCCCCGAGAGGAATCTCGCCTCAGCTGCTCTCCCTGTGTGTTTTTAATCTATTCAATTTTTTTTTAAAGAAGAAAGTTTGTGATATTGGTCTATTAAAATATAACTGACTTGAAATGACTACGTGTCTGACCGGCGACACTACAAGATCTTTCACCAGGAGGAATTCGAGTATGTCTGGCCTCCAAAATGCATTTTATCACAAACATGTGATAAATGAGCATCAACCAGTGTGTGTTTTGTTGTATGTTTTTGTTTGAATGAAGAATTCACATAATTTGCATTGATTTTCCCTGTTGTCCTGTTAGTTTCATGACACACATGGGCATGAAAAAGCCTGTTTCCACCAGGCTTCTTCTTTTTTTATAGTTTTTTTTTTTCATCTACATGATACAATAATGTACTGTATTTAATAACAAAATTCAAAACCTACATGACTTTCAAATGTGTTAATTAAGATACAATTTCAAACAAATGTTCTCATTTCTCTATTATTTTACTGTAAAATGTATTGGATAAATACATTATTAAACCAAATTCACCACTAAAACTGTATGTTTTTGTTCCACAATTTACCTTTGGATCCTGAGCTGGGTCCTGACAACTTCTGCACCAGATCATTCCTGGGGATTTTCTCTAAAACAGTCTTGGTTACCTCCACAGATCTTTTGGTGTAGGTCTGCCAGATCTTATTCACAACGTCACACTTTTCCTTGTCCTCCAGTTCACTTTCGCTGATGTCTTTGAGGTTCTCCAGGTGCCATTTGAAGTCTTTGAACTGTTTATTGCTCAAATTATTCAGTATTTCCAAAAGCCTCTCTTTAGCCTTTGCTTCCTGATGAATTGAAGCATTAAAGAGAGGGTTAATGTTTGATTATAACTTTATTTTTGGATAGTACTGTATTATATAATAGTATGTGAGAATTGTGAATTTGGTTTGCTTCACAAATCAAAATAACGGATTAATTTTAACCTTCATCTTGTTAAATGAAGTCAGATTACTCACCTGCATCAGTGCAGACAGGTGTTCATCAGTAGGGTTCTCCTCTACAGAGAAAAAAATACATATCATGCATGATTCTCGATACCTTGATACAAAAGATACAATACAAAGAGTTTGTTAAAATCTAAGCTGTATTTACCTTATTTTGCTTACTTGTTTCAACGTAAAAATGGCAAGTTAAATTGAATTGTTCTAACTGTGATAACAAGCGCTTAAATAACAAATAAACCAGGTTACAACTGTAATTAAAGAACAAGTTTGCATGTACTTAATTAATCTGGTTACTGTAAATTCATGTGTACACACAGAAGGTCAATACTAAGATTTCTCCCATACTGTAAATATAGAAAACAATGTGTTGGTACTGAATGTTATATATATTATATATTCTTCTAATTATGAATCATTTAAAATGTTACCTTCTATATGACTACTGCTTTGGTATTGTCCTGTTAAAAAAGAAAATGGAAAATGGATATGTAGCCATGTAGATGTACTGCCTTTATCAAACAGTCAACAGCTTCACTATGATGCATATCCAATAAGATGAAGGCTGTACTATTTAAAACTGACCATTTGGAATAACACAGGTCCAGACTGGTTGCTCCCTTTTCTCTTGTGTGAGCTTGAGCTCAACATTTCTCTCTTTATGATTTTCAACATACACTTCTGCGAAATCTGGGTCCGTGATGTCATGTCTGAGCCTTAATTCCTGTAAAATAATAAAAAGTTAATAAGTGACAGAAGTTAAAGTACTAATTGTGGCTTTTTCACTTATATCCTGATAGATATCAGGAGACAGATCAATAGAGATTAATATATCTGCTGCGCATTGCCAAATGCTGATAAAATGTTGAGTTTAATTTCCTGTAACCGCAGAGGATTTTCCGTTTGCACAATTGATTTTTTAAACACAGATTGATTGCTTTATATGTGACAAAATGATGTTTAAAGATGCTCCATTTCCATTGATTTTGTTTGTTTACATTAAAAAATGATTCAAAATACTGTCAAACATTACATTTTTGAAAACTTTACCACGCTATGTTTAATCATCCAAATTTAGTCCTTTTTTCTTTAACACTGGAAATGTATTTAGCAAGACTTTGCAGTATAACTTTGCTTAACTTACTGTTACAGTTCAGCACTTTGATGCTCATTTAGATGTCAGTGACGAAAGGTTTAATTAGTTATACTTTTGATAAAAAAATAAACAGAGGGATGGACTTCATGGTTTCTGAAAGCTCAAAGCATTTGAACAATTCCACTCAATTGGGCCTACATTTTGGTGAATGCTACAAAGTGGACACATGATTTATGAATTTTTGAAATTTTAAACTTTAGATGGCTGCTATAGTGCCACCATCAGGACTATTGGCCCACAAAGCCAGCAGAGGTATAGGAAGAAGAAGACCATGGCAATAAAAAATAGAAAGTCTCTCGAATGCAAATCAAATCACATTTTATGTTCATGATGTGTTTCATAGTGTTTCAATTCAAGAACCTCAGCGGCTTTGACAATACATCCAAGTCAAACACCCGGGAAAATTAAATGACATGCGATTGCAGACAAACAACGCCGTTTTTATATTTTCATTGTTTGATGTTTCAGAAAGATTCATGAAAATAACTAAAAAATATAACTGCAATGAACTGTGTCCATGCATTGAACTCAATGAGCACTTGAAAACATACATGAATGTCAGACTCAGCCCGTGTGTGGTAACACAGGACCTGTCTATCCTTAAAAAGGTGACTTTTTAAAGGGTTTTTACCATACAGCAACCTCCGGGTCAGAGCAGTGAAGCAAACCAGGAAGTGCCTTATGCCTGCATTCTACTGAAAATACCAGCAGGGGGGCTGACCGCGGTTGCAATAAGATTTCAGTCCATTAATTTCAATATGAAATGAAAAAACTTCTCACTTGATGTATTACCTCAGAAAATGTTTTCAACTGTTGTGTCAAACGCCAGTAAAAAACCTTCTTCACAACAATTTGATGTTAATAGTTCAAATAATGGCCCCAATAAGAAGAAAATAGAAGATAAACAGGTCACTAACAAGGCGAGCTGTCATCAGGAGAGAAGCAGAGCAATGCGTATCCACAGCAACGTGTCAATAAAGTTATATATAACGTTATATACATATAAAAAAAGGACGTTTACTGGATTGATCTCATAACTTTGACCCTTTCAATTTATTTTCACTTAATGACAGTTTATTTGAACGTTTTGTTCATTAAGAATGTCTTGTTCAGCATTTAGTTGGACTAACAGACACTCCAGGGGGTCGCTGTTCATTTTTCTTAGGTAAGTAACGTACATTTTGTTCTATTTCTTGCTAGCCAAAATTAACATCCCAGTTAATGCTAACATGAATTAGCAGCGGCTTCTCTGTCAGGTTGAGGTGTAGAGAGGCGTGTAGTCAGTGATCAGATCCCTCTCGCTCCTCCACAGTCCAAATATGGTTTGCTCCCCGTAACGGAAACAAGATGGCGACGAGTGTAACGCTGAACTCGTTGCCTCAAACGGGCCACAAACCAATGGGTGACGTCACGGTGACTACGTCCATTATTTATACAGTCTATGGTTTTCACATATCTTCTCACAAGTTGAGGCAATAACATTACATTTGCAAAACTGGGTATTTTTTGTCATTTTACTTTTAACACTGACGTTGGAAATTCTAAAAAAAAGAAATCACACCTCATACTGTTGGTTTTGAGTGTATTGTCAAATACTTTGATGAAATCCAATCAAACATTTGGTGAAATAGAAAATGTTGTGCATACAGCATTAATTATACTGAATGTCAATGTTGACTCAATGTTTGGCCAATCTGAAAATTTTAAACTTGATACCCAGATTCTGTTAGTTTTAGTAACATTTCAAGTGAACATTTCTGGAGATACAGATGTAAATTAATTTAGCATATTTAAAAAAAATAATGATGGACTTCTGAACTGACCATAGCTTGCAGTGAGGAAAACTTGCCACATTCCAATAGATGTGCTGTAAAATATGTCAGCCATGTAGGAAGTTTATTTGTTATGATGCTTTAAAGTTTGGATCGTGTCATTCTGCAGGCACTGGCGTACACCCAAATTCAAGGCTACAGGGCACATTTATTGTCATCAATCAAAGCTAGGCTGCATGTTTAATGAACTGTGGGACACGCGGAGAACATGCAAACTCCACATAGAAAAGTTGCAAGCAGATTTGAACCCACACGTTTCTGCTGTGAGCTGACAGTGCTATCGTGAACCGTAGTCGAAACATTTTTGGGGGGGTATTTGTGCCCCCCACCCCAGCAGATATGCATGAGGTTGAAACACATCTTCATCACTTCAGTAGCTGTAGAAAGTAACAAGCTCGTCATGCTGTATAGCCTGTGTATGGGTTACATGTGAAGTGGTAAAGTGGAATTAAATCATTTTGTTACATGCTCTTATTTAAAATATAAACAAACAAAGCTATTTTTGTTCCATTGTTCTAACCACAGTTCAAGCTGTACATGTAACAAAAGTTCAAAACCTACTTGAGGAGCAATTTCTTCTTCATCCAGCTGTGCTTTAAGGATAAAAAGACCATTCATCTTCAGGGGCATCTTTGGATGTGGCTTTCGGATTCTTTTGTATCCTTCAGATAATTCTGTCTGGTCTATTTCCTAGTGAAACAAAAAACAAAAACAAAACTGTTGTGTCTATTGTGTATTTACCAAGTTATTGTGTGCCCATTGTGTATCTGATTATGATTGGTATTGGTGAGAGTAAAATGAAATAACCTCTATCAGAGCAGGATCAGGTGGGATCAGGTAAGCATGGAGATAGAGGGATGATGTGTCAAGTTTACAGTATATGACCAGCTTACAGTATATTTCCACTGTCCAAATGCCTAACCATTCCAGCAGGGCTATGATTAAAGAGAAAGCTGGTTCACACAGCTTGACATGGGACGATGTGACCTCAGACACTTTTTCCACAGTAACTCCACAGTCATCTATGTGCAGGACTGCAAACTTGTTTAACAGTGTAGGATCATCTGTGCAAAATACAAAGGTCATCAGGATTACATCAGGGTTTAGACACATGCTGTCTGATATGTAAAAGGTTCTCACATTTCTCATTATTTTCTTCATGTTGACTTACCGACACAAATCCAGTGAGGCAGGTACACTATATCTATCTTCCCAGCGATGACTGTGATGCCCATAAGGGGCCCTGCAGGCATATATTTGATGCTGTCAATCCTCTCCATGTGACCCTTCAAGGAGCAGAACTGGTACTTCAAGCTGACCTTTTCCTTACAGACCCAGCGCAAGCCAGAGACGCTGCATTCAAAGTTTCCTGCTTCAGACTGCAGGCTAAAACATGAATGAAAAAAGAGAGTTTGCATATATTCACATGAAGGGACAGAACAGAGTAAATGTAAACTTAGAGACTGTCTGTCTTTATCTTATTTGGTGCAAAATGTGGGATAAACATTTAAAATTGCAAATCTCAAGAACTAAGATGAATGTTTTCTATAGTTCCAGTTTGCTGTAACAAAGTACTTAGGATGTTATTTTTACCTGTAAGTTGGAGCCTCGTCTGTACTGTTCACTTCAGGGTCAAGTTTAGTCCAGTCACTGGAGACCTGCTGCAGAGGACAACCATTTTTACATAATCACGTTTTTAACATCACATAAACAAATAAAACAAATGAATGAAAGAGATTACCATCGTGCTGCCACAACCCTCAGCCTCCAAGCTTCCTGAAGGCCCTTGTGAAGAAACATATGAACTTGTTGTAAATTATGTTATGCTACATTGCAATGCTTTAATATGAGAGCCGTATGATACACAAAACAAACTGAATTATACAATAAAAACAGATTTTATTTGTTTTGTATCAAATGATTCTTGTATAAAGATTACAGGAAACGACTGGATGGTAGCCAACATCAACACACAAGTAAAGTAATGGGTGTTGATGTTGGAGTCCTGTCTTTTGTTGGTACGGCAACAAAACACATTCCACAAAAGATGCAAAAATTAAAAACTGATCGACACTAAAATGACAGAATACTGCGTATGATTTTCAATTATTTAATATTCAAAACAAGTGAACAGCTTGCAATGGCTGCCTAATTGTCTACATGTAATTTGAATGAACACAAAAGCAGACCACACTCTCTCTACCAAAGTCTTCATATTGGAATACTAACGTTGGGGTTTTCATACCTTCAGATCCTAAGGTGATTTCAGAGAACCTCTGCACCAGATCTCTCCTGTTCATCTCCTCTAAAACCTCCCTGGTCACCTCCACAGACTGCTGGCCGTAGGTCTCCACCATCAGCTCTGCTACTTCACCTCCCTCTGCTGTCTCCATTCGGTGCTTTGGGATTCTTGGGAAGCCTTTCTCCATTTCAGTTTGCTGCAGGAGCCACTTGAATTTCTCGAGCTCCTCGTAATTTAAATCCTCCAGTGTTTCCAAAATCTACATTTTAAGTGATAGCATAGTTACTTCCTGATGGATTCAAAGTAATCAAAAGGCATTTATGTGAAACCTCTTTACTGTCAGCATAACCTGTAATAATTAAATGAAATCTGTGTTGTGTGAACTATGAGTGAGGTAACATTACTCACTTTCTGGAGCACTATGGACAGATGTTTCTCTGAGGGGAAAGAAAAAATATAAGCAACTTGAGACAGATTAAGCTGATTTTGCATAAAATCTATTATGAACGATTATTTGTGATATAATGCGAAACTCTGCTAAATTCTGACAAAAAAATCAGAGAGAGAGAGAGAGAGAGAGAGAGAGAGAGAGAGAGAGAGAGAGGTTGATTACTGCCATCATTAGCACCCATTAAATCTAAAGGAGTCCTATGCAAAAGTTCTGCAACAAATTTTACAAATTTTAAATGTCAAATTACACATTTCAGTATGTCAAAGAAGTGTTCAGTCAAATCAATAGTTCAGTTTCAAGTTTTTTTTTTTACCCTAGGAAAACTGAGGTACCACAAATGGCCACTTCATACAGGCTCCTCTTCATAAAAATGCTTAAAGCCTAAAAAAACAGTTTTGTTCAATGCATGGCTGGAATTTTTGTTATATAAAGACTTAAATTTATGCATAATTAAGGGCATGGCTGCTTTGAGTGACAGGTGTCTGCGGTCAGGTGGCGTTTTTCACAAACCAGGTTTCATTCGCTCTGACACAGCTCAGCCCTGTTCCACTAAGAGTTAGGAGGAGTCAGACACTGCCAAGATGGTGACTGATAAAACTTTACACACCCAGGGGTGACTTCACAGCTGCATCCATGTGTATGTGTGTATTAAACGGCAACTTAGAATTTGTTCCCCCTAAAAAGTTACAGTTGCTTTGAAAGAATATAAATAATGAAGAACTTATTGCTGCAAAAATTACACTAAAATCTACCGTGTAGTGAAATCAATAAATCATAGCAGCTGCATTCAAATAAATATGAGTCTGTAGTCAAATTAATTGATGTGGTATGTTGCATCAGGAGCTATTATGAATTATAAAAGTAATGTATTACACATTTATGATCGTGTAATGTAGCAGCTTTTGTTTTCTTTCTCTGACCTTTGAGTCCTGAGCTGGTCTCTGACAGCCTCTCTACCAGATCAGGCCTGTTCATGTCCATGAAAACCTCTTTGGTCACCTCCATCGGCTGCTGGTTCTCCACCATCAGATCCACCAGTGCGATTGCACTCTTTGCCCAGTCCAGTCGTCTCCATTGGATGAGTAGAGGCCCCTTCTGGAAGTACGTGAACTGCAGCAAATACTTAAATCTTTCAAACTCCTCTTGAGTGAAATCCTCCAGTGATTTCAAAAGAACCTGTTTCACAGCTGCCTGAAAAAATCAAAGGATATGTTATGCAAATGTGTCATTAATTAACTGGGATAGGTAAAGAATGATTTCCTTGGGTTTTAACAATGTCGGTGTTTTGAAATGGATGAGATTCATATTTTCTACAAGATTATAAAGACAATGATACACTTGGTAATATCTGTTTTCTCTTATTTTCTCTACAAACACAAAGTATTTTATTGTGTATTAATTTTCTTAGCAACATCAATACATATGATGACTCCCTTCATCCCTTTCATCAATTTAAACTGATTCCTACTACCTAATACAACACAATAAAAAAAAAATCTAATTTTAAACACATTTGTCATCATTTAAAACATTCAAGAACCTGCATCTATTGAAAAAGCTGAGATGTGTTTGACTCACTCTCTTCGTCACTGCAGGTCGATGTTCATCCACAGAGGGGTTCTCTGAGGAGAAAAGACATTTAAAATGACTCAAATGGTTTTAATCTAATTTAACAAAGAGAGTTAGTGTATTTGACTTTAATGAGGTTCAGTTACTTTTAAAGCAAATAAAACAAAACAGATTTGGATGAAATCATCAAACAACAACATATCACAATCTAAAGCATCCTGGATACACCCTGGACTGGTCAAGCTCACATTCACAGTCGCCAATGAACCTAACCTGCATGTCTTTAGACTTTGGGAGTAAGCCGGAAAACCCGGTGAAAACCCTCAGTGACAGTTTTTCTGTCTCTGTCTTACCTTTGAGTCCTGAGCTGGGTGACAGCCTCTGCATCAGATCATTCCTCTTCATTTTCTTTACAACCTCCACGGTTAAGTCAAAAGACTGTTGGCCGTAGGTCTGCACCATCAGATCCACAAATTCTGCTCTCTTTGATGACATGCTGACTGGAAGATTCTTCTGGGAGGCAGTCTTCATCAGGATCCTCATGAATTTCTCAAGCTCTTTGTCACTCAAATCATTCAGAGTTTCCAAAAGCAGCTGTTTAACAGCTGACATTGTTGCTACCTAAAATAATCAGTACAATCATAGGACATATATTTAACTCACAAGGACAATTATAAATGTCTCTTTGCATCTTATCAGTGTTGATGTAGACATTATATTCCTGCTGGATCACAAAGCTAATGATCTATTTGGTAATTGATGTATTGACTTAAGTATGTTCACTTTTTTATTTAGATTTTCATTATGTCATGTTTTTAATATTTAGTTTGATGCTTTGAAGAATGGTACAATAAGTAGACATTTGTGATGGGTACACTTGCATTAAGTCAGACAAATGTGACACTACTCACCCTCTGGATCATTGCAGGTCGATGTCCATCTAAGCGTTTCACTGACGAGAAAAAAAGGGTAAAAAGTGACACATTTAACATCTGAAAATTAACTCTCTAATCAGGCAAAATAGCTTTTTGTCTTTTAAGATGCACAAAAAGACAGTTCATATGTACACAATTATGCGTCTTTTCTCTACATGATAAATCTTTTCATTATAATAATAATAATAATAATAATGCATCAGTTTTATATAGCGCTTTTCAAAATACACAAAGACGAGAAAGAGAAAAAAAAAAAAAGAGAAATAATGTTCAGAGAAGAATGACATTACACAGCTTGTAAAACATATAAGACAAGTTAACGACAAGTTTCATGATTTTAATGTTTTGTTTTTATTGTGTTACCTTTGGGTGGTGAGCTCCTGTCTGACAACCTCTGCACCAGATCAGTCCTCTCCATCTTCTTTAAAACCTTCTTGGTCGTCTCCACAGACTGTTGTCCGTCAGTCTGCACCAGTAAAAACACCATGTCCTGCATGTGCATTATCTCCAGCAGCATCAATGAACTGGATGAGATGCGTTCTGTGAGGTCAGTTTCTTGCGAGAGGACCAACTTGAAATTCTCAAGCTCATCTTTTCTCAAAGCAGCCAGTGTTTCCAAAAGCAGCTCTATAACAGACGCCATAGTGTCCACCTGGTAAATTTAAGGAAATGTTCATAGAACAAAAGTATAATTTCTCAGGCTTACATCTTCTCTGATCAGAAGCCCAAACAATTAGTTGTTTTTACTTCAGACATTCCTTACTTTCTGGATCAGTGCAGGCCAATGTTCATCCACACTGTGTTTGTCTGAAGAGAAAAGGAAATAAAAATGAATGATTTAACATCACTCTTCATAATCTGACACTGTTGAGACTATAAAAAGTCTAATAATAAGAATGTATTTCAATTAATTGAATGAACACATAATTTACTTTAAAATATCTAAAAACACAACCTGGTGAACACTGTCGCATTTGCTATTAAACTCTATAAAATATATTCTGAAATGTAAATAAAAACAACAACTGCTTTAACTTAGCTATTTTCTTATTTCAAGGAATAGTATTTGTTACTTTGTTTTATGTTTATCAGTGATTTAAGTGTCTTCGTTTTCATAGTGCACCTACCTCCCTCTGCAGTTTTCACAACAAATGCTTCAGCTGATGATCCTGCAGCTGCAATACATTTAATAACAATTGTTATTGTAATAATAAATGCATTGTATGCCATGGAGTCCTGGAAAAAAATGCCTGTAATATTCCTGTCAGGTGTGTGTAGTGAAGGCAAGAGGAAACCATGGTTAAAAAGACCAGAGAGGGAATCAATGAGAAAACACTGAAATAATCGACTTCAATATTATGAAACCATGCGTATTTATTAATTATGACATATTAATGTGACAGTTGTCTTCTTTATCTTACCTTCGTGTCCTGAGCTGGTCTCTGGCAGCCTTTGGACCAGATCAGTCCTGTTCATGTTCATGAAAACCTCCTTCACCACCTCCACAGACTGCTGACCGCACTTGTCCACCATTAAATCTACCAGATCTTCTACCTCACTTTCCACTGGCATTTGTCTCTGTGAGAAGAGAGGAAGGCTCCTCTGGAAGAACATGAACTGCAGCAACCACTTGAATGTTTGAAGCTCCTCGTAACTCAAATCACTGAGTGTTTCTGAAAGCAGCTCTTTCACAGCCGCCATTGTTGCCACCTGGAAAATTACAAGTACATGTAAATTGAGAAAATTGGAATGTTTTATGATACGTTTTTCTACATCACCTCAGGTACTGATACATTTGGTAATTATTATAATTATTAATTATTGTTTGTAGGAGCAGGTGATGATTCTGTTTTACTTCTACTTATCAATATCTATAACCTGATTAAGACTTGATTCAATTGTATTTACAGGCTGTAACTATTTCACTGAGCTGCTCAAAAACTGAGATGAGCCTCCTGATCTTAACAAGGTGTTGTGGATGAATTCACCGTAGAAAAAGTTGGCAGGACAATTATATTTTCTCAATTTCATGTTTAGAATTTTGAAAGGTTGTTTTAGCTACACTGATTTGATGATGATAACAATGTCGAGCACAAATTGATCTCAGCCTGCATCTTATGAAATAAACGCTGTACTGTGCATGATCAGAGAGATATAACATCACTCACTTTGTGGATCAGTGCAGACAGGAGTTCATCCAAAGAGTGTTTCTCTGATGAGAAAGAAAGGAGAGAAAAAAAATAATGATTAACATCAGGCAATACGTCTTTGTCAAAAAACACACAATTCAAAGAAGTCAAAATTACACTCAAACAACAATTGAATAATATATCAGACACTTTACTCTCTCCTGAAATATTTTTTTTTACATATTTAGTTATATTATAATATGATTATATATTGTATATTAATACAATTTTATTATATTAGAATATTAACAGATTTATATTAGATCATTTAAAATGCCTCTATTCTCTACATTATTAATCTTATTAATTAAAATGTAAAGAGAGGAATAGATATACATACATACACTTATGATACAAATGTTAAGGAACAGTTTTATGATTTTTACATGTTTTTATCTTTATTGTCTTACTTTTGGGTCCTGAGCTGCTGTCTGACAACTTCTGCACCAAATCAATCCTTTTCATCTTCCTTAAAACGTTCCTGGTCGTCTCCACAGACTGTTGGCCGTAGGTCAGCACCAGTGAAAACACCATGACCTGCCTGTCTGCTGTCTGGAGTAGCCTCAATGAGATATTTGAGAAACGTCTGTGAAAGGGAATCGGATGCTGGAGGACATCCTTGAACTCTTTAAGCTCCCAGTCAGTCAAATCTTTCAATGTTTCCAAAAGCAGCTCAATGACAGACGCCATCGCTTCCACCTGGTAAATACAAAGAAAATGTTCATGAGGCAAAAGTGCAATTTCACAGCTGGGATAATTACTTTTCCTTTATCACATTTCAATAATGTCTATTTTTGAAAATGTGGATGAGTTAAGAGAACATACATCATATCCCACCAGGTAATTGCACTGATAACATTTGTCAAACAAACTGCTTCTATATGCATACATTTCCAGGACGACATCAAAGTTATTCACTTTTATCCTCTTAAAAAGTATTTTATTAAATATTATTACTGTTATTATTATTATGACTATTTTACTGCCAGATTGTAACTCTTTTGAAAACCACAAAAACTGCAATGAGCCTCTTGAATTTTAAACCAGTTACCAAATTTCTTGTAAGAGAGAGAGAGAGATAACCATAGAAGTAGATATAACCTGTGTTAATGACATTATTGGTAATTAACATTGATAATTAATATCTCTAGTGTACATGATATGAATCATCAGTTCAGCTCTGTGGGAAAACTGAAGAAGAATGGTTCGTATCATCAATAACAATGTTCAAGATGTCAAAGTGATGTAACATTACTCACTCTTTGGATCAGTGGAAGCTGCTGTTTATCTGAGGAGACAAAAAATAGAAAAACACCTTTTAGGAATTCATTAACATTTATAAAAGTAAACTTGTGACTGGAAGGTTGTTGGTTCAATCCCCAGATCGACAGGATAAATCTGGGTGGGTAAAATTAAAAGACAAGGCCTTAAATCCTAACTAGTCCAGTGGAGATGCTTAGTGGCCAACAGGTCAGACTCTGGCTGTACTGGGTACAGCTTCTGGGTGAAAGTATGAAAACAATTTTAGATAAATAAATAAAGATATGTATAATATATATATTAATTTACATGTATACACGTATTGATGCAAAAGACTTAATCCAAAAATGACCCTCAAACAGCCTTGTTAGTGATATAAAGATAATAACAATATTTAGAACTACTTTAATAATTTCCAACAATGTACAATTGCTTAAGATGTATTTGTTATTTATATAACAGCTTAAAGTTATGCATAATTAAGGGCATGGCTGCTTTGAGTGACAGGTGGCTGCCGTCAGGTGGCGTTTTTCACAAACCAGGTTTCATTCAGTCTGACACAGCTCAGCACTGTTCCACTCAGAGTTAGGAGGAGTCAGACACTGCCAAGATGGTGACTGATAAAACTTTACACACCCAGGGATGACTTCACAGAGGCTACTTCCATGTGTAATACAGTCTGTGTGAATCAAACTGTAAACTGTAACTGATATTTTGTTCATCCTCAAAAAGTTTCAGTTGTTTTTAAAGAAAACAAAATAATAAAGAATTTATTGATTTAAAAAAAAAAAAAATACAATAAATCTACTCAATAATGAAACCAGAAATATTATAGAGGCTGCATTCAAATCAACATATGTCTGTAGTCAAATTCATTCATGTGGTGTTGTCACATCGCTGACTGCCATTATAAAAGTCTTGTATTACACATTTATAAGACCAACGTTATCGTGTTATGTAGCAGCTTTTGTTTTCTTTCTCTGACCTTTGAGTCCTGAGCTGGTCTCTGACAGCCTCTCTACCAGATCAGGCCTGTTCATGTCCATGAAAACCTCTTTGGTCACCTCCATCGGCTGCTGGTTCTCCACCATCACATCCACCAGTTCGCCTGCACTCTTTATCCAGTCCAGTCGTCTCAATGAGATGCGTGGAAGCCCCTTCTGGAAGTACGTGAACTGCAGCAAATACTTGAATTTCTCAAACTCCTCTTGACTGAAATCCTTCAGTGATTTCCAAAGAACATGTTTCACAGCTGCCTGAAAAAAAAATCAAAGGATATGTTATGCAAATGTGTCATTTATTAACTGGGATAGGTAAAGAATTATTTCCTTGGGTTTTTATCAATGTCAGTGTTTTAGACAAGTGGATGAGATTCATATTTTTTACAAGATCCTCAAGACAATGATACACTTGGTAATATCTGTTGGAGTATTTGTGTTTTCTCGACAAACACAAAGTATTGTCTGTGTATACATCTTTTAGCAACATCAATGCATGTGATGACTCCCTTCATCCTTTCATCACTTTAAACTGATTCATACGACCTTATATAACACAATAAAGACCTGCATCTATTGAAAAAGCTGAGATATGTTTGACTCACTCTCTTCATCGCTGCAGGTCGATGTTCATCCACAGAGGGTTTCTCTGAGGAGAAAAGACATTTAAAATGACTCAGATGGTTTTAATCTAGTTCAACAAAGAGAGTGTATTCAAATCATAAAAACCTTCACATACTAAAGCATTCAAACAAAACATTAAACTCATAAAATGTATAAAATTGAGTGTGAATGTTGAATCTGTCATCATCAGTAATTGCTTATCCTCGGGTGGTGGGGGGCTGGAGCCAATGCCCGTCATCACGCTCACATTCACAGTTGCCAATGAACCTAACCTGCATGTCTTTAGACTTTGGGAGTAAGCCGGAAAACCCGGTGAAAACCCTCAGTGACGCAGAGAAAACATGCAAACTCATGAAGGGTCCTAGCTGGGTTTGAACCCAGAACTCTCTTGCTGTGAGGCAACGGTGTTAATTATTGATCTGTGCCGGCAGTTTTTTATATTTCACTTTGGTAAGAACAGAAGCAAGCAGCACAAGCAGATTTGTTTTCCTCTGTTACCTTTGAGTCCTGAGCTGGGCTCTGACAGCCTCTGCATCAGATCAATCCTGTTCATTTTCTTTACAACCTCCCTGGTTAAGTCAATAGACCGTTGACCAAAGTTCTTCAACATCTGATCGACTAATCCTTCCCTTTCTCTGGTGAGTCTCATCGGTGACATGGTGAATGGAAGATTCTTCCATTTGGCAGTCTCCTCCAGGATCCATTGGAATTTCTCGAGGTCTTTGTCACTCAAATCATTCAGAGTTTCCAAAATCAGCTGTTTAACAGCTGACATTGTTGCTACCTGAAATAACCAGTACAACCATAAGACATATATTTAATTCACAAGGACAATTATTAATGTCTCTTTGCATCTTATCAGTGTTGATGTAGACGTTGTTTCTGCTGGATTACAAAAGCTAATGATCTATTTGGTGATTGATGTTGTATTATTTAATGTTTACTTTTTTTATTGATTAGTATTGACAGTCCACAACTCCAAAGATGATTCCCCGTCATTCCTTCAACTTAAAACGGGTTAATTGTTTTTCTTTTAATTCACTGGGTGCAACTCTTTTCACAAACACTGAAATAAGTCTATAAAATAAAAACAACATTGAAATAAATCATAGACTGAAAGAAAATATTTTCATCATGTCATGTTCTATATTTAGTTTGATGCATTGAACAATGGTTCAATAAATAGATATTTGTGATAGGAAAACTTTCCAAAGTTTTATTCACTGTTTAAGTAAAAAGTAAGAAGAAACATACATGCTGACATTTTCTCATCTCATCCTCAGTGGTAAAGATATCATATCATTATTGTTTGATGAAATTACTGCGTAAGAGCTCTGACTGCAACTTCTGTCAGTTCATGGAAAAAAAATGTTAATCATGAGTTGGATTTGTATTATCATTTAAAATGTTCAGGATAATAATAGTTTTTAATCAACATCTGCTAAATGAAAGAGGTGTAGTATGAAGACAGAGAAATGTGAAACTACTCACTCCCTGGATCAGTGCAGGTCGATGTTCATCGGAGTGTTTCTCTGAGGAGAAAAGTGGTCAAATAAATTTGATCAAACATCTGAAAATGAACTCTCTTATCAGACGTTTTTTTTTAAATATTTTAAAATACACAAAACGACAATTAAACCACCTCAATCTTTTTTGCCCCCCCCCCCCCCCCCTTTTTGCACACAATTATGTGTCTTATTTTCTCTACATTATAAATCTTTTCATTACAATGTAAAGAGAAGAATCACATTACACAGCTTTTAAAACATATATGACAGGTTAACGACAAGTTTAGTTATTTTAATGTTTTGTTTTATTGTGTTACCTTTGGGTGCTGAGCTCCTGTCTGACAACCTCTGCACCAGATCAGTCCTCTTCATCTTCTTTAAAACCTTCTTGGTCGTCTCCACAGACTGTTGTCCTTCAGTCTGCACCAGTAAAAACACCATGTCCTGCCAGTGCATTATCTTCAGCTGCATCAATGACCTGGATGAGATGCGTTTGGTGAAGTCAGTTTTACGCAAGAGGACAAACTTGAAATCCTCAAGCTCATCTTCTCTCAAAGCAGCCAGTGTTTCCAAAAGCAGCTCTATGAGAGACGCCATCGTGTCCACCTGGTAAATTTAAGTACACATTTATAGCAAAAAAGTATCATTTCTCAGCCTTACATCTTGTCTGATCAGAAGCCCAAACAATTAGTTGTTTTAGCTTTAGTTTAAAGTCAGACATTTCTTACTTTCTGGATCAGTGCAGGCCAATGTTCATCCACACTGTGTTTCTCTGAAGAGAAAGGAAATAAAAATGAATGATTTAATGTCACCCTTTATAATCAGACACTGTTGATAGAGAGAGGAGGTTTTATATTCATCAGTGATATAAGTGTCTTACTTTTTATAGTTCCCTCTGTGGTATTCACACCAAATACTTCAGCTGATGATCCTGCAGCTGCAACACATTTAATAACAACTGGTATTGTAAATATCAATGCACTGTATGGAACTGAGTTCTGGCTCCATTTCTGTTCACATTGTACACAGCGGACTTCAAATAAACTCTGAGTCCTGCCACATCCAGAAATACTCGGACAACACTGCTATTGTGGCGTGTATCAGGAATGGACAGGAATCTGAATGTAGGGATCTGATAAAAGCCTTCAGTGACTGGAGTCACAAGAACTATCTCCTACTGAACACCTCAAAGACTAAGGAAATGATCATAGATTTCCGCAGGCTCAAGCTCCCCCTTCAGCCAGTGAATACCTGTGTGGTGGACATCGAGGTGGTGCTAAGTTATAAGTATCTAGGTGTATACCTGGATAATAAGTTGGACTGGTCCCTAAACACTGACGCTCTCTACAAAAAGGGGCAGAGCTGCCTCTTTTTCTTCTTGAAGCTCAGATCTCTTGACATCTGTAGTAAGATGCTGCAGATGTTTTATCAGTCTGTGGTGGTAGTGTGTTGTTTTATGCTGCAGTCTGCTGGGGAGGCAGCATCAGACACAGAGATGAAGGCGGTTGAACAGACTGGTCTAAAGAGCTGGTTCTGTGGTTGGAGCCAGGTTGGACACACTGGAGGAGGTGGTGGAGAGATGACCTGTCAACATGTTCCAGGCCATCCTGAAATACCCAGATCATCTGCTACACAAAACCTTTATGGACCAAAAAAACAGCAGTGGACGGCTCCTCTCTCTCTGTTGCAGGACGGAGAGATTCAAAAGATCCTTCTCTCCTACAGCCATCAGGCTGTCTCATTCTAACAGAGATTCTACCAGACTCACTGAATTTCCCCTCGGGGATAAATAAAGTAATTTTGATTTGATTTGATTTTTGATTTGAGAAATGCCTTTATTATTCCTGTCAGGTGTGTGAACTGAAGGCAAGAGGAAACCATGGTTACAAAGACCAGAGAGGGAATCGATGAGAAAACACTCTAATAATCAACCTTATACAAATTCTCTCTCTGTCTCCAGTGGAGTGTCTGACAAGTCAAAACAAAGCCTTACAAAAGATAATGCTACATGAATCTATTGAATAATCTGGAAAATATTGGTTAAATTCTAAAAGAGCCATATACAACACAATGTCTCATAGAATTGAGACTGTGTTTGAGAGGTGTTGAATTTTTGCTGTCCTGGCAGACCTACATGTTTTTGAGTTGCTTGATACTAAGACCTAAAATACATGTTTCCCCCCACATTTAAAAATATTCTGTAACTATGCATATTTATTAATTATGACATATTAATGTGACAGTTGTCTTCTTTATCTTACCTTCGTGTCCTGAGCTGGTCTCTGGCAGCCTTTGGACCAGATCAGTCCTGTTCATGTTCATGAAAACCTCCTTCACCACCTCCACAGACTGCTGACCGCACTTGTCCACCATTACATCTACCAGTTGTCCTGCCCCTCTTAGATCCAGCTGTTCTGTCAGTGACATAAGAGGAAGGCTCCTCTGGAAGAACGTGAACTGCAGCAACCACTTGAATGTTTGAAGCTCCACTGAACTCAAATCACTGAGTGTTTCTGAAAGCAGCTCTTTCACAGCCGCCATTGTTGCCACCTGGAAAATTACAAGTACATGTATATTGAGAAAACAATAATGTTTTTAGATGTGTTTTTCTGCATCACCTCAGCTACTGACACATTTGGTAATGATCCGTTTTTCAGGGATGATGATTCTCCTTTCCTGCTACTTTTCATATCTCTAACTATAAATTGGATTTCCAGATTGTAACTTTTTCACTGTGTTGCCCAAAAACTGAGATAAGCTTTAACAAGGGTGTTGTGGATAAAGTCACCATAGAAACAGAAAGACTGTTTTAACTACATTGGCTTTATAATAACTTTATTGAGCAGAAATTGATCTCAGCTTTGCTTCTGTAGCAAACTCAATTTAAAATCATGATTTTGGTTTAATTTAACGTCTTTAGTTTCTTTATGATTTTAAACCTGGATCTTATCAAATAAATGCTGTCCTGTGCATGATCAGTTAGATATAACATCACTCACTTTGTGGATCAGTGCAGACAGGTGTTCATCCAAAGAGTGTTTCTCTGATGAGAAAGAAAGGAGAGAAAAAAATAATGATTAACATCAGGCAATACGTCTTTGTCAAAAACACACAATACTAAGAACCTCAACAATTGAATCATTGATCAGAAATGTTTCCCTTTTTTATTTTTTACATATTATGATATATATTGTATATTAATATGATTTAATAATATTAATATAATGTTAATATATTAGTCCTAAAATTTATATTTTTACATTAGATGATTTAAAATGGCTCCCTTCACTAAATTATGAATATCATTAACTAAAATGTAAAGAGAGGAATACATTTACATACATACACTCATGATACAAATGTTAAGGAACAGTTTTATGCTTTTTACATGTTTTGTCTTAATTGTCTTACTTTTGGGTCCTGAGCTGCTGTCTGACAACTTCTGCACCAAATCAATCCTGTTCATCTTCCTTAAAAGGTTCCTGGTCGTCTCCACAGACTGTTGGCCGTAGGTCAGCACCAGTGAAAACACCATGACCTGCCTGTCTGCTGTCTGTAGCAGACACCATGCGATATCTGAGAAACTTCTCTCTAAGGGCATCTGACGCTGGAGGACATCCTTGAACCTTTTAAGCTCCCAGTCAGTCAAATCTTTCAATGTTTCCAAAAGCAGCTCAATGACAGACGCCATGGCTTCCACCTGGTAAATACAAAGAAAACGTTCATGAGGCAAAAGTGCAATTTCACAGCTGGGATAATTACTTTTATTTTATCACATCTCATCAATGTCTGTTTTTGAAATGTGGATAAGTTAAGAGAACATACATCATATCCCACCAGGTAATGATGCCACTGATTTGTCCAACAAACTGCTTGCATATGTAAACATTTCATAAACAACATCAAAGTGATATATTTTTTAAGAATTGTATTAAACATTATCATTATTATTTCACTGCCTGGGTGCAGCTCTTTTTCAAAAACTGCAATAAACCTCTCTTCACTTTAAACATGTTTGCACTAGTATTTTTTTAAAATTTGGTCTTGTTTGTTTGTTTGTACTTTAAACTATGCATTCTTTTTTATCTTTACTCTATTTAATTTTTATTATTCTATTTTTATAACCTTTATCTATTTTTACTCTGTACTTGTGCTGCTGCAACACCTGAGTTTCCCCAATGGGGGATCAATAAAGGAATATCTTATCTTTTTATGTATGTATATATATATATATATATATACACACACACAGTATATATATATATATATATATATATATATATATATATATATATACACACACATATATATATATATAGTGCATATATCTATAGAGATATATATAACCTATGTTAATGACATTATTGGTAATTAACATTGATGCTTAATATCTCTTGTATACATGATATGCATCATCAGTTCAGAAAACTGAGGAAGAATGGTCCGATCATCAATAATACAAACAATCTCATCACAGTGATGTGACATTACTCACTCTTTGGATCAGTGGAGGCTGCTGTTTCTCTGAGGAGACAAGGAAAAGAAAAACACCTATTAGGAATTTATTAACATTAATATAAGCAAGGTTGTGACTGGAAGTATAAATCATGGTGGGTAAAATTAAAAGACCAGAACAAGGCCTTAAATCCTAACTAGTCTGGTGGAGATGCTTAGTGACCAACAGGTCAGACTCTGGCTGTTCTGTGCAGCTTCTAGGTGTGAATGTGATTTATACTGTACACATATACATGATCATGATGCAAAAGATTTCATCCCACAATGACACTCAAATAGCCTGTTTAATAATATTTAGAACTACTTTAAGATTTTCGTTCAATTGATTTAAATGTATTTGTAATGGAAACATACACAAATATAAAAGAACAGAACTTTTTTTTTACCCCAAGCTTACATATTTAATTTTTACATAATACAATCCATAGTTTCACACATCCCTGTCTTCTCTGCCTTACCTTTGGTTCCTGGGCTGATGTCTGATAATCTCTGCTCCAGATCAGTCCTCTTCATCTTCTTTAAAACCCATTTGGTCAACTCCACACACTCTGCACTGTTCGTCTCCACCAGCAGCTCCACTATGTCTGCCTTGTTGGCTGCTTTCAGTCGACTTCTTGAGATGGATGGGAAATCTTTCTCATATTCAATGAGTGACTTGAATTCCTCAAGCTCCTCTGAATTCAAAGCATTCAAAGATTCACTTAGCACCTTCTTCGCCGTCATTGTTTCTACCTGGAAAATGAAAACAACATATCGTAAAACAGTGGTTCTCAACTACAGACCCTTGAGAGAGATCCAGGGGGTCCCCATAAAATGGTGAATAGTTTATTGTCACTATTTAATTCACTGAATCCAATGTGAGAAAATAGTCATGAGAGTGGTTGAGCATTAACTCACGGCCTGATGGCCTGTGTCCACACAAAAACTGACTCTGTGCACACACATTATTATCTCTCTTGAGAATGTGTCCGGGGGACACAGCTTCAGGGTCGCTGCTGTTGTTACCATGTTTCTGTGAAAACATTATCTTACAGTCCATATTCCATTTGAGTGTGTGATCTGTCCACTGTGTGCATATATTTGATTTTCAACCTGTTATGCATCCATAGGTACTAAATACTAACAAATAAAGTCTTTGTGGTAACATGGGACTACTGTCTCCTGAATTTATAATGGAATCTACTAAAGCCCTAAGCAGGAATATAAAACTTCATAGCTTGAATAGCAATGCAACACTGCTACATAAAAAGCTCTCCAAGAAAAAAAACCGTATAATGTGCCTTTATTGCATTTTCACAAATAAAATAAATGTTTCATAAATCAGAGACTGTGTTTTTATGAATCTTCAGGGTCTGAACATTAATCCAGTCCAGATTTGAGAGGTCTGGGAACAGTGGTTTTTGATCTGGACCTGGTCTAATAAGGTCTTGGTATAAAACAAAAAAGAGATACCTCCCCTTTCACAAATAAAATAAAAGGTGTCAGGCAAAGCTAATGTTTTACCTAAAATGTCAAAAAAGTTTTCACATCAGGAAGTGTCAAAAAAACTGTCAGTGGACAAACAGTCGCACTGCACAATAAGTTAACTTCCCGTTAACTTTCCACTTAAGTGCCGACTCGGAGGCTGGAGAATCTGAAGCCAACTTCAGCGTCGTGTGGAATGTTGAGGAAAAACACCGTTTTGTTAACAACTCGTAACTTCAGTTGTTAGAGCTGCAATAAATAACGGACATTAACGGTGACGCTCGCGCTCTGCCGTTGAGTATTCGTGTTAAACGTTGAACAGTCAAAAACGGAGCAAAACTCACCAGGTGTTTCTCTCTCTGTGTCTCTCTGCCTTTTTTAAACATCTCTGAACTTTTGAAAACAGTTAAAGTTTTAAATCCAGCCACATTTCTGCCGTTGGCTCGTTCAGAACCCTAAAATTCCCTTTTAAAAAAAAGAGTTGAAGTTGAGTCCTCCAGTGTGTTGTAGGCGAGTTCAGTTTACAGTCAGTAGACCAACCCACTTATCGTCAAACAACGCCCACTTTACTGACCGTTGCCTGACAACAGCGCCGGGTGTGTGACATAGCGGCGAAACGGTGGAATAATAATAGATACTAGAATTGCATTTTTACCATAGACTGGAAATAGATGCCTCTTTCTGTCTTTCAGGGCCCAGAAAACGCAATTACTTGATTACTGATGGCCACCAGCGCTTACATAAAGAGTTTGAGCTGCTTTATTTAAGGGTGTCGGTACAGACTCGTCAAAATTGTGAACAATAGATTCAAACATTTAATTTATGGTAATTTATTAATGGTTGCACCTGTTTTAATTTTTTAAAACCTTTTTCAGTGTCTCTTTTTGCCGTGCTGCAAATAGCGACAAAGATTGAACTAAACCATTCTCCAAAGATCATGACAAGAATATTTTTTAATAAACAAATAAATAATTAAAAAATAATCATCCTACTAGATTTTTGTATTACACCATTATTCTTGCTTCATGTATTGTTTTTAGGGCAATTCATTTGACTCAAAGACAAAAAACAATGAATAATAATCAGAGAAATGTATTACAGATTTTGAAATAGAGAACAATTTTGAATGACCCTCCAACAATAAAAAAAAAAGTTTACAGCTGCTGGTAAATTCAAAGAATACAGTACATTCAAATGCAACATAGATGTTCTTGTCTTGCATATTTCAACAACAAGACAATGCAAAGTGCTTGATGTAAGACAAAATAGGTTTAAAAAACAAAACAATGAAATATAAAATACATTTAGACATATTAATGAAAAAAAAACATTTCATAAATATAGAATAAACATCGGACTCAAAACAAAACATCAATACATTGTACATAATTCACGCTCAACAAATCTTTCTTTATAAAAAATTCTTTGAACCTTAAAAATGTAAGTGAAACAGGCATGATAAAAAAAAAGATTTTGATGCCCTCAGAAACACCATGTTTCATAAATACTTATAATAACTTTACATTTCTGTTTGAAAAACGTTCAAATTTCAGTTAGACTGAAAAAAAAAACTTTAAAAAACCCTCACATTTCTTTCTTTGATCCTCAGTGCTGGAGGTCGCAGTGTCTTTACATGATTGAAGAAAAATTTCAAGTATTTTTGCCAAAAGAAAAAAAACCTGAATCAAGCCTCAGTTTTTGGTTTGTATCATAGTTTATCAGTTCAAATTGAGGATGATTTTCAGCCAGCATGTGTTGTGCTGTGTTGTGTCAAGTCAGCGAGATGTTCACTTAGTGGATCCATGCAGATGAGTGGTCATTCACAGATTTGCTCTGAGTAGAAAGGACATTTAAAAAATCTTTAAATTCTGACCAGATGATGGCACTATAGCAAAAGTTGAGGGATCAGCAAAGTGATCGCAATCCAGCATGAACGTCTTCACCAATGTCATGGACTGTGGAATGGAGAAAAAAGGATTTTTTGCAAAATCACTAAAACAAAAACAGTTCATCCTCTAGTGCAAATGGATATTTATGTAAAATCAGAAGAAAGATGTGGTGTTCATGAGAATGGGACAGATTTGAGGTCACAGTGACCTTGACCTTTGACCACAAAAATCCAATCAATTACTCCCTGTATCCAAGTCAATGGCATGATGGCACAAGAGGAGAAGGCAGTGGATCACCAAAACTATTACATTTCATCCTCTGGAAACCAGATTTTTTTATACAAAATGTGGACACATCTGGAGCTATTCACAGCCTACTTCTAAAGTAGTGCCAATTAACTGTTCAAAGTTGACACAGTGACTCAAACGAAAAAAAAATGACTTTAAAATCAAAGAATGATGTTTATGTTGCATGTTATTATAGCTTAAGCACCTACCTCCCTCTGTGGTTTTCACACTAGATGCTCAAGCTGATGATCCTGCAGCTGCAACATATTTAATGTCAAATTAAAGGTGGGGTGATAACAGTCAAAATGTTTGCTTTGTTTCTATTAAACCAGAACATGTTGCTGAAGCTGTCTCAGAAAGAATAAACAACATTGCTGGCTTCATCTCCAGTATCTGTTATGTGATGGCTTGTTGTCATTCACACAAACTGTCTGTTGTGCATGGTTCACACTACTAGACTTTTTGTAATCCAAAGCGAGGGTCAAAGGGCATAGGTGTGCAAAGGGTATGCTGCACATATTCTCAGGTCTCTTGAAGGAAAGTTTGTGATATTGGTCTATGTAAATAAAATTGACTTGACTACATGATTGGCCAGCGACACCACTAGATCTTTCAGGCATCCTTGAAATGTATTTTTAGTGAGTCTCATTACTGTGTTTCACTCTCTTACCATAACAACATCAACATCACGATGTAGCAAAAATGATTTTACATTTACATAATACAATAATGTACTGTATTCAATACCAGAATTCAGTATATTTCATTTTAATTTAATTTAAGCGTATAATTTATTGGATAACTGATGACACCAAATTTAAGACTAAACCTGTATGTTTTGTTTGTTCCACTTACCTTTGGATCCTGAGCTGGGTCCTGCCAACATCTGCACCAGATCATTCCTGGGGATTTTCTCTAAAACAGTCTTGGTTACCTCCACAGATCTTTCGGTGTAGGTCTGCCAGATCTTATTCACAACGTCACACTTTTCCTTGTCCTCCAGTTCACTCGCAGGGATGTCACTGAGGTTCTCCAGGTGCCATTTGAAGCTTTTGAACTGATCATCATTCATTTTTTTCAGTATTTGCAAAAGCCTCTCTTTATCCTTTGCTTCCTGATGAATTGAAGCGAATGAACATAGGGTTATGATTAGACTCTAACTTTATTTTTGGATAATATTGTATTATATAAAATTATGTGAGAATTGTGAATCTGGTTTGCATTACAAAGTAAAATAACCTGCATCTTACTTAATGACAGCTGTGTTAATTTAAGTCAGGCTGATGTGAAATTACTCACCTGTATCTGTGCAGACCGGTGTTCCTCTGCAAAGCAAAAACAATGCATATGTCTTTTTCAACATCTCAATTCATAAAAGATACAAAAGAAACCATTTCAGCAGTCAGAACAAATGCATTGCTCCTCTTGATTTTCATTGACAAAGGAAATTCAGAGCTTCTGTTAAGAAATAGAAACCAACTCACTGCCACTTGGACCAGGTCTGGGGGACTCTCTACTTCTCTCTTCGACTACAAAAATAAGCATACACAACGTTTTATTAGAATTTAACAAATGTTTAAAACACGAAAATCCAGATACTGTAAAGGTGAATTTACATAAAGCAGAAATTTGTTTGAATAAGTTTGGGAAGTCCTAAAACCGCAAATGTGGCAAATTTTCAGTCAACTGTAATTTTAAGGAAGTGTGCACACCTGTTTTTAATTTGAAGTAACATCAGTTTGTGCACTGTGTGCAAACCTCATACTGTAGCACCATCACATGGTCCAGTTTTGAAGCTGCACAATATATGTGATAATAAATTTGTCAAACAACAGAGTTAACAAAAGCTGGCTAACATAGATATACAGGGCCTGTCTCTCACAACCTCTTCCCTCGGCTTGAATCACTCAGCAGATTAGTCTCTAAAAAAACTAATTTTCTCTTTACATATGAGGTGCTAAGGCATATTTTTTAGGGTAACATTTACATATTAAAACAGAAAAGACAAGCTGTAATTCAATATGTTCAGGCAATGTATACTTTCCAGACTGCTTGAATGTAAAAACAGCTTTACTATTGTGTTTTTTGGTCAGAAAATAGAAAACAATTCACTGCCACCTGGACAAGGAATGGAGGATTGGTCACCTCTGTCTTTGAGTACAAAAATAGGCACAATGTTTACTATTAAAAAAAGTGAAAGAAAAAAAATCTGGTAAAAACATTCCTGAGAAATATTTATTTTTAAAACACTGAAATCCAGATACTGCATAGGAGTATTTACTGAAGTCATAAATAAGGGTGGTTATGGGAAGTCCTAAAACCGCACAATGTATATTGACGAAATATTTATTTATTTATGAATGAAATAACTGCATGGATAGTGCACACTGAAACACATTTCCGTTAATGTGCCAGTTTAACTATCTTGGCTAATTTTCAACGGCAGTCACTGGGCAGGTGTAATAACAGATACAAATAATACTGAAAGTACAATAAAACAGCACTACTGTTACGGCAAAATACATGTGACAAAAAACACCTCAAATACTTTAAAACAAGGACAACTGTACATTAAATATTAAACAAAGCACACCTCAGATTATTTGAATAAATTACAGAATATGGTCACACACTTGATTGTCCTGAATTATATAGCAGTTTATAAGCACACAAACTTGCATGTTTTTCAGGAGAAGCACCTTTACAGTTTTCGCACTGAACCTACCTCTTTCTGTAGCATCGTCAGATGGACCACTTGATGAGTCAGCAGCTGCACAACATGAAATGACAATTGTGTAATCAGTGCATTTTGTTCTTGTCTCCATTCATTCATAATAAATTCAACTTTATGTTTAAAATGTATGATGTGAAATAAAGCAAAACAAATAACATACAAATAAGAAATAACAAATTAATATAATAATAATAATAATAATAATAATAATAATAATAATAATAATAATAATAACACAGCAACCCAGGATCTGTGTAATGTCATGGTGATTTCTGTGGTAAAAAGCTGAACTTATGTCATTTTATTATTCATTATTAATTTACTGGGACAACACAATATACATTTATTGCACCAGATAGAGCTAAAATCAAATTTCCCTCATTAGTTCATGATCATGATTTTTACTGCATTACTTTTAAATGACAATGTCGTACTTTTCAATGAAGGTTCCAAAGTCATGTTACTGTGAAGCTTCAGGTCAGTGGATGGATTTTATTTTATTTTCTAAAATGTGATAGGCCATACTACAGATTGTATAAAGAATGGATCTCCACTTCCATATACAGTTTTTCTGGATCACACATCATATTTTTTTCTGGCATGCTCTGTCTGCAATTGCAAATTGCATTTCTAATTCATGGTATGTTTCGATAAACAGCCAAGATTTTTACTCTAAAATAAGAAAGTGCAATTCTTTTAAAAATTAATAATTTGTCATTTCTGACCTTGTACAGGACCAGTGCCTTGGTAATCATCTGCAATAAAATAAAGAAAGTGTGAATATGTTGCAGTAGTAGACTGTTTTTCTTATGATGCATATTAAATGAATGAAAATAACATTAATTTAATAAAAATGAAAAACGTACCTTTGCGAATTACACAGGTCCAAACTGGTTGACGCTCATTTTCTCGCGTGAGCTTGAGCTCAACATTTCTGTCTGGATTTTCAATGAACACTTCTGAGAAATTTGGGTCCGAGCTTACAAGCACTAATGTCTGTGAAAGAAAAAACATATATTTAAAGAACTGATAGAAGTTATGACTTTGACCAAGAATGCACCAGAATATTTTTTTCATGTTTTCAAATGCGGTGAAGTAAATTGCGCTGATATTTTCACTAAGACCAAACACATCAAGAGACAGGGACAAAAAGATGAATATATCTGCTGTGAATTGCCAAATATTAGTAAATATATGTTTAAACGGTGGATCATATCAAGTCTAGCATGGTCTTGATTGCAGATACAATCCTATGTATTTTTATTGCATATAACCACAGATGATTTCAGGTCTTAAGCACAATAGGTCTCTATGAAGTAAATTAAATAATATTTTGTGGAACATTTTAATATTGATATTATTGAAAACAAACTCTTCTTATTATGATAACGTCAGCTGAGGTACCATGAGATTTTGTTGAATGTTGTTACACTCAAATCAAGCAGCTACATGAAAACGAAACTACATGTTAACTAAGAAAAACACTGCAGTTTTTATAATATTATTGTTTTTATTATTGTTTGAGTAAAATTGGGGTGAGTGGAACAGAACATATCATTAAGGTTTGAACGGGTCTGCAGATCTCTGAGACTTCATCACTACAGTAGCTGGAGCATGTAACAAGATATCTGATTGGAGCTGGGGAAGAAACAGCATTTTGTTTTCTCTGTGAATAAAAATATTGAATTAAATGACGATAAAGTTAATCTTGATTCTTGAAATCCTGAAGCTTAAGTCGGGAGTGGTGGAGTTGTGAAAAGTTGCTACATTCTATATTTGTGGTATAATACATCAAAAACCAGAGCAATTGTTGTTCGGTTGTACTCGTCTCGCAGTATCTCACTACTTTCTGAACCAGTTCACTCACAAAATTCAAAACATACATTAAGTGGAATTTCTGCACTTCTTAGATCTGATGTTAGGAGGAAACAATCATTTATTTTCAAGGGCTTCTGTGGATGTGGCTTTCGGATCACTTCGTATCCATCGGACAGTTCCGTCTTGTCCAGTTCCTAAAGCAAAAAAACAAAACAATATTGTTTGTGTTGTGTGTTTATCAATCTACTTGTGGTGCCATTCTTCATCTCATTGTGATTGGAGACAGCATGCTATAAAATTACCTGTTTGAGAGCAGGATCACGTGGGATCAGGTAAACATGGAGTTTGAGGTATGGTTTGTTGGGTTTATAGTATATCAACACATCACAGTTTATTTTCATTGGAATGCCAAACCATTTCACCAGGACCATTTTCAGAGAGAAAGTTGTCTCACACAGCTTGACATGGGACAATGTGACCTCAGACACTTTTTCCACAGTAACTCCACAGTCATCTATGTGCAGGACTGCAAACTTGTCTAACAGTGTAGGATCATCTGGACAAAATACAAGCACAGATTAAGGGAGGAGAAAAGGATTACATCAGGGTTTGAACACATGCTGTCAGAAATTTAAAAAGTTGGTGCATTTCATTTTATTTTCTTCATGTTCACTTACCGATGCAGATCCAATGAGGCAGGTACACAACATCTAACTTCCCAGCAATGACTGTGATGTCCATAAGGGGCCCTGCAGGCATGTATTTGATGCTTTCAATCCTCTCCATGTGATACTTCAAGGAGCAGAACTGGAACTTCAAGCTGACCTTTTCCTTACAGACCCAGCGCAAGCCAGAGACACTGCATTCAAAGTTTCCTGCTTCAGACTGCAGGCTAAAACGTGAATGAAAAAAGAGAGTTTGCATATATTCACATGAAGGGACAGAACAGAGTAAATGTAAAGTTAAGAGACTGTCTGTCTTTATTTTATTTGATGCAAAGTGTGGCATTAACATTTAAAATGGCAAAGATTTAGTTTAACTAAATGAGTAACTAAGCTGAATGGTTTCTACAGGTCCAGTGTGCTGTGATGCATTTGGTTGTTATTTTTACCTGTAAGTTGGAGCCTTATCTGTACCGTTCACTTCAGGGTCAAGTTTAGTCCAGTTGCTGAAGACTTGCTGCAACAACCATTTTGATAAATATGAGAATAACTGTCTTTTTGCAACATCACATAGATCAGTGGTTGGCAACCTGCAGCTCCTTAGGCCCTCTGGCTTTGACAAAAAATAATATTATTATGACTAATTTTGACATTCTTCAATTCAAATATGTAGTTTCAAAGCCAATTGAAAAAAAAAACGTTTCGACGCTTAAGTCAAATAAAATTATGTTAGTTATTCTACGTACATCTAGGACCAGGAACCGTATCCCCTAAACTAATCTTGATTTTCACTAGCCAGGTTAGTGATGGATTCAAAATCTCCTGAGATGTTTCTTCAGCTTTTCATTTGCAAGTATTCACTGCATTCTGACATATATGTTACATAATAATAAATGCTTCAATCTGTTGATAATAAAGGTTGCCAGTCCATATGATCAAATTAATGACAAATAAATGAATGACTGTAAGAGATTACCATCATGCTGCCACAACCCTGAAGCTCCAAACTTCCTGAAGGCCCTTGTGAAGAAACATATGAATGTGTTTTAAAATTACACATATGATAACTTTCTATATGTCTTTGCTATGTTAGCACTATGTGCCACTTACATGTAGCGCTGCTTTAATATGAGAGCTATGTGACATCCTGAAAAGCTGTAAAGTGAGGTCTATAGTACTCGGTGATCTACAAAGTAGAGAGCTGTTTAAGTATCAATTTCAGGGGCCTCTGTGGATGTGGCTTTCAAATTACACAAAATATTTTGTCCAAAATTTAAACAGACCACACACTCTCCATACCAAAGTCTTATTATAGCATTGGGGTTTTCATACCTTCGGATCCTGAACTGATTTCAGACAACCTCTGCACCAGATCTCTCCTGTTCATCTCCTCTAAAACCTGCCTGGTCACCTCCACAGACTGCTGGCCGTAGGCCTCCACCATCAGCTCTGCTACTTCACCTCCCTCTGCTGTCTCCATTTGGTATCTTGGGATTCTCAGCAGGTCTTTCTTCCTGCTCTGCAGAAGCCACTTGAATTTCTCGAGCTCCTTGTAACTTAAAGATCTCAGTGTTTCCAAAAGCTTCTCCTGAAGGGACGTCTTGGTTGCTTTCTGATGGATTCAAAGTAAACAGAGGGCATTTATGTAATATCTCTAGTGATTAAACATACATTTATTTACATCAATGTCAGCATTTAAGTCATGTGATTATTGTAACAACTGCTATTAACCACAATCATACATCTAGCCATAGAGTAAGAAATCTCAGTATGTACAGTATGTCCTTGGTCTCAAGAACTGTTCATCCCATCTACTTCACACTTGGCAGGTTTATTGCTGGAGATCCAAAGATGTGCAGTATCAAAGTTGGTGTAATTTGGTAACACAACATGTTCACAATATGAATAAACTGTGAATAAAAAAGCAAACAGCTCTGTGCAGAACGAGTGGGACTTCAGGGTTCTTCAGAGTCAAGTATGCTCTGCTTTACATTTTTTTATTTTTTTATTTTAATTTTGACAAGAGACTAATATGCCAATATGAAAATAAATATGACTGAAACTGCGACTTTGGTGTGTTATCCAGGGGCAGGTATGGTGATTTGGGGGCACAAGGCAAGAAGAAGCAGTACTACTATTAACTGTTAATGGTATAATTATTAATACCCCACAGTAAAAGTCCTGCATTCAAATTTTAATTAACAATGAAGAGTACAAAAGAGACATCATCAGCACAATGTACTGAAATGTACTTTGATTCTAATGCATAACATTTTAGTTTTATAACATATTTTGTGAGTAAAAGTTCCAGCTGCAATTTAACAAATAACATTTCTCTGTTAGGTAAATGTAATATGATAAGTAAAGCTACACAGTACGCAATAATTTAACAGTTGATTTGCATATTTGTCAGAGCTTTGGGAGCCTTTTGTAAGTTAATCAGGATAATGGGTTAGAAAAATAGGAACATAATTCAGTATTTTTCATATGTAAACATCGTATAAGTCTATAGTTGAAGCTCTAGTGTGAAGTACTTAGTATGCGCGATTCTCAAGAAGTCTGCAAGGAGCAATAACCCATGTCTAGTATTCAGCCCATTCCAAATACACATGTTCTGATTTGGCACTGCACTAGATTGGTGAAATCTTATTGTGAGATGACTGAAAAAATACAATACTGTGCACATTACTGTGGCTAAATCCCAACACAGTATGATTCATTATATTAACTTATATACAGGGTTTATCAGTAATTGTGCTTTATTGATTGCCTATAAATCTGTCTTTCATGGTGCCACCAAAAGCACGACTTTGTCTCTGGTTTAAAACCCAGAAAAATAATAATAGTTGTCAACCTGTAAAAATTAAATGAAAGCTGTGTGCCGGACATAACATTACTCACGTTCGTGGACTGCTTCGAGTGAGCTTTCTCTGAGGAGAAAGAACGTTGAAAATTACTTTCTGACAATAAACAACTTTTGTCAGACAAAATAAACATAATAAGAAGGATTAATTGCAAATGAACACTAAATATCCCAATCACACAGAGAGAAAGAGGTTGGACACCATATCATTAACACCCATTAAATCAAAAGTATTCCAATACCAGCTGTACCTCATAATTTGCTCCCAAAATGGCACCAAAATCTCTTCAGTAGTGATATCAATAAAATCATAGAGGATGGATGAAAATCAATGATTTCTGCAGTAAAAGTAATGAATGTGATATTGGTGTTTAAATAACATTTGAACCCAGTTTCACAGGGAACTTTAACATCTACTAATTAAACATTGTGATTGTGTAATGTAGCAGCTTTTGTTTTCTTTCTCTGACCTTTGAGTCCTGAGCTGGTCTCTGACAGCCTCTCTACCAGATCAGGCCTGTTCATGTCCATGAAAACCTCTTTGGTCACCTCCACAGACTGCTGACCACAGGTCTCAAACATCAGCTCCACCAGTGCATTTGCACTGTCTGCCGTATGTCTCCATGAGATGTGTGGAAGCCCCTTCCTGAAGTACGTGAACTGCAGTAACCACTTAAATTTCTCACGATCCTCTTTTCTTAAATCCTTCAGTGTTTTCAAAAGGACCTGTTTCACAACTGCCTGAAAAAAAACAAAGGGTACGTTAAAGCAAATGTATAATTTCTTAGCTGAATGAAAGGCTTATTTATTTGCATTGTGTCAGTGTGAAGACAAAAAATACATTTATATCTCTTCTATCAATTACTTTTACACTGATTTCTTGACAAATACAAAGTACTGTATGTGCATTAACTTATTTAACAACATCAGAGCAAAAGATACTTCGCTTTTTACTTTCACCCTTTAATATCTGTTAACCAGATCAAATATAACATATTTGTATTTCCGTCACAATGGCTTAAAGAAAATGTATATTCTATACTTAACATTTAAGATTTCCATTATAACATCAGTGTTGGATCACATGATGACTAAAGAGCTCAATATTACCAGCGTGAGAACCACCTGATTTTAAACACTTGGTTTAGTTTGTATCATCATTTATAACATTCAAGCTGAGGATGTTTTTTTTAACCTGCATGTATTGACTGAAAAATGTGACTCACTCTTTCCAACAGTGCAGGTCGATGTTCAACAGCGTGTTTCTCTGAGGAGCAAAGACATTTAAAAGGACTCAGAGTTATAATCTAATTAAGCAAATTGGAGTCAACTTGACTAAGCCTCAGTTACTTCACAATATAATAAAACAAATTCAAATTAAATTATAAACACCTTCACAACCTAAAGCATTAAAACACAAAAGACCCGCAATAAATACTACATGCATTAAACTTTCAGTTTTTGTTGTTTGTGTGACTGATGTTGATTTAACAATTTATTTAATTCATTATTTATAGATCCCTGCACCCAGTTTTTTAATATTTTTTTTTTTTTTATACTTTGGCGATGGCAGTGAGTTTGTGCTCAGGCAGATCACCATTTTTATATGAATTGTAAAATGTACTTATTATACATTTATGAGACACATGCTTACGTAATGTGACAGGGTTTTTTTGTTTTCCTTGTCCTACCTTTGAGTCCTGAGCAGTGCTTTGATAATCTCTGCATCATGTCAGTTCTGTTCATTTTCTCTAAAACTTCCCTGATTAACTCCACAGACTGTTTGCCGTAGGTCTGCACCATCAGGTCCACTATTTCTGCTCTTTCTGTGGTGAGTCTCATCATCCATGAGATGTCTGGGAGGTTCCTCTGGTAGAAAATCATCTGCAGGAGCTCTGTGAATTTCTTGAGCTCTTCGTTACTCAAGTCCTTCAGAGTTTCCAATAGCAGCTGTTTAACAGCTGCTATTGTTGCTACCTGAAATGACCAATACAATCATAGGACATATATTTAATGTATTTCTGTGTCTTATTACTGTAAGTGTAGACATGGGTGTTCCTAGTAGTTCACAAAAAGTACTATAAGTAATGATTGCTGTTTTATCGATTACACAAAGTTTATGTTTTTCATGTTTTTTTTTAACCAAAAGATTACCTTCTTCAATTCTTCTTAACTGGTTGTTTTCACAGGCTTTTTACAAACACTGTCACTGAGTCACTGTTGCTCAAAAAACCCCTTTTCATTGCTTCCTGTTGTAAATTTGTTTAATTTTTTGACAAATGTTTTAAAGTGCAATAAATAGACGTTGTGATGGAAACAAGTTTTTCTCTACAGCTGACCTAAAAAAACATTTTTTCATCTCATCCTCAGTGGGAAAAATATCAAATAATTATTATCAGTAAATCCTGAGTTTGGTTTGTATCATTATTTAAAATGATGATGATGATCATTTTCTGTTATATAAAGACAGAGAAATGTGACACGACTCACTCTCTGGATCAGTGCAGGTCGGTGTTCATCTGAGTGTTTCTCTGAGGAGAAAAGAGGCAAAAGTCACAAGTGATTGATGTAACGGCCCACAGGAAACATTCCTATCAGGCAATATTGCTTTGCAAAAATTTACAATGCATAGAATTACACAAAAACCTCCTCAACAGTCATTTTAACCCTTCTCTGAAGATATTTTTTTCTCCATTATAAATGTTTATTATTTATAATGTAAAGAGATCAATCTTATATACACTCATACACATGTGAGACATGATATAGATGATTTTCATGCCAATTTCATCTATATTGCCTTACCTTTGGGTCCTGAGCTGCTGTGTGACAATCTCTGCACCAGATCAGTCCTCTTCATCTCCTTTAAAACCTCCTTGGTCCTCTCCACAGTCTGTTGTCCGTAGGTCTGTATCATTGAAAACACTGTGTCCTGCATGTCTGTTGTCTCCAGCAGCATCCATTGGATGTTTGTAAAGTGTCTGTCAAAGTGAATTTGACTCAGCACCTTCTTGAACTTCTCAAGCTCCTCATCACTCAAAACAGTCAGCGTTTCCAAAAGCAGCTCTGTAAGAGACGCCATCGTGTCCACCTGGTGAATTCAAAGCAAATGTTCATGTTCATTTCATTAATGTAATTTTCTAATTTAACTTATATACAAGTTTTTTTCAAACTACTTATTGAGAAAACCTCACATTAGGGAGACTGTGCTTTGGGTAACATCTTCGTACCTCACCTGGACCTGAGTGTGGAGTATAGGTATAACTTACTGCTGGAATACTGTCAACTGCCCGAGGCTCAGATGGTTCATCTCACCTCACCTGATGTGAAAGATAATGATCTCAGTAGCTTCCAGTGCTTTTCCTTTAGGGTTAATCTCTTAACCAGTAGCCATGACAAGAGATTGTGGAAGCTTAATATCCTTCATTATTGAAGCGGTAAGTTGGTCATCCACTTTAGGGTGAAACTGGAGGCCATAAGTTTTCTTGTGAAAACAACTCGGCAGTTAAACAGTGAGTGAGTACAGCAGTACCGTACCTCCCAACTCCTGTAGAAGTTGGATGCGCCCAAACCGTGGTTCCATTCAGTTCACCACAACTAAGGGAAAAGACTCAAGAAAGACCCGGAGAAGGCGGCTGTCTATTGCACAGACATTGGCAAGTTTACCCAGGCCGGATATATATCCAAACTGTGGAGGTAGATCAGTCAGAGAGGTCTTGGTACAACTCTCACACCTTGGTACACAACAACAGTAACCAAAACTGTTCTTTAACTGCCCATCCAGGCACCAGGCTACGAAAGAATAACATGCTGCTGCTGCAAGGGACCACAGCATCAGGGAAATGCTTTATCAGATCCATCTTTCCTATGATTCATCTGTGAAGACCTGTGTATTAATGGCAGGTGCAGACATCCAGGATGACGTGCTCCAGTATCCAACCAGCTGTGGTTGCTCATCTGCCTACAGAGGCAAGATCTGCCGCTACCAGACAATTCCAGGTCCATTTCACAGTGAAGGTAATGGGATTTGGAATTCAAAATCGCTAGACTATGCCTCAACAACAGATATCATCAATCCCAAACCCATCACTCCTAATATCAGAGTGACAGGATGCAGCCTTAGCTTGAGCATTTGACACCCCAGATGTCATGAGGCAGAACTTTGCAGATCAATTCTGGGTCCATTTTACAAAGAATTACCTGCCCCCTCTTCAAACCCTAAAGAAATGGCAGAATTATTCAGGAAACCTGACCGTACTTTTTAGTCCTAACTCGCAGTGCTCCAAAACTCAGTGGCCACCGGATGGGTCGCCACGACTGTGATACGCCGAGACCGTGGCATCAGACCAGCAGAAGTCCTTGTCAAGGACCAATTTTATACAAGACCAGTCACCTGGGATGACATCCAGGAGACTTAAAGTATTCTCTTGAATGCACATTTGCTTCTCAAATTTGGGTATGGCTGTTGTGAATTCTTCACTTTGCGTAGACTGTGCCAGTTATAATGAATATAAGTAACCATTCACGCCAGAGACATTCTTTAAATACTTTGTTTTCTCTCAATACGGCAGTTCATTCAAGGCTATGTAAGTTTGTCTGTAGCTCTTGTTGCAGCAGATTACAAATCTGAGTTATATTTTTAGCTTTCAATGAAGAGTACTGAATGTTAAGCATAATTACCTGTGGTTATTTTGGCTGAGATGGACCCATTGGAGAGGACATTTATGTCACTCGCAGTATCAGAATTGCAGAATTGTACGTTTCATTTCAGTAAATATAATAATTAGTTATTCACATATTCATCTATGGTAAGAGATATTAGTCATGTATGATATTCATGTACTATTTTCTTTGTGTTCATACCAGGAACTATAATTAATATGTACAGCCTATGGCTGCTTATAATTGTGTTCCTGTTTTAACACAAAGTGAAGAAGTTGAACTCCACCTGGTGACATTACCCAGCTGCTTTTACAGGGTGTAAATTCAACACTTGTACATGTATATTTTTCTTTAGTGACATCAAGGTAATTCAGTTTATCCATTTTTACAATCATTATACTTCTGTTAACAGGTTATTCTAATGTAAATTTGCATTTTAGTTTTCTTGATTTCTTATTTTATTTTCAGTTCCTCAACTTAAAAGTCAGACAGATGTGACATTACTCACTTTCTGTGTCAGTGCAGGCCAATGTTCATCCACAAAGTATTTATCTGAAGAGAAAGGAAATATAACAATTTATTAAATGCCAGGCTTAATAGTAAGACACTGTCATACTATAACTGTTTAAACATTAACATTGCAAGATGAACAGGAAATCTACTCAACAGTAACTTAATAAAAATCAATGACCTGTTTCACCTGATGAAGGCTAACTCTTCTACTGTTAAACTAAATTAAAATAACTACAGCACTATGAGAAAACTTTATTCTTAATCCAAGGAACTAAATTTGTAATTGTGTTATATGTTATTATTGTTGTACATTTTTATAGAGCACATACCTTTTTTCATGGTATTCATACTAAATGCTTCAGCTGATGATCCTGCAGCTGCAACAATGACAATTGTTACTGGAAATAAAAACACCGTGTGTAGCCTTTGTGTGTTTCAAAATCAGAGCCACACAAAAAAGATAATTGAACACATTCATGTGAAATTACATAGACAATATTAGCAAAATCCATATTTGAACATTTATAATACATATGGTAATAAAAACTAAAACAATTTACAAATTAAGTGGAATTTACAGAAAGTCTTTGCTTTGAAGTTTAAATCCAAAACACTCAACTTTTTATTTATTTTTCATAATACACATGTATACTCTGTGTTAAATTAGCGAGTGTTGTGTTTTTGATGTCATGCCGTCCTACATGTTGTTGTTGTTGTTGTTGTTGCTTGATACTAAATGCTGCATGCAATTTTTGTGTCTCTCAGATAAAACATTTAGTAAACATACAAATGTAGCTATAATAATACACTGCCCGGTCAAAAAAAAGATCACACAGTCTCACAACTACTTTACAACATTTATTTCTGTCCAGAGTTGCTTTCATTTTTCACCTTCTCTAGCACATACCAATGATTCTCAATAGGGTTAAGTTCTCGCTTCTGTGGTGACCAGTCCATGTGTGAAAATGATGTCTCATGCTCCCTGAACAACTCTGTCACAATTTGACCCTTCTGAATCAGAGTAACATATTTTCCACAACCACAGGATACATCTTTTGACGTGGTTATTAGAAGCTACTCACTGCATCAGTTAGGGTTAAATAACTTGTTGCCAGCTGAAACATATGAAGCATTGCAGTAATCATCCAACAGAAGTGTTATATTTGGATAATTATAATGGTGTGCACAGTAAATGTAACTTTCCACCTTGCTGGTGATTTAATAATCTTTTTTTTCACAGATTTAAAAGTGCACAGTTTGGGTTTTCAGCTTGCTAACTCATAGATACAGGCCTGTAAGAACAAAACTCACACATTGTGTATAACAAACATCGTGAACAGCTGTTGTTACTATTAACTGGCCAATAGAACTCTGTGTTGATATGTCCATTTTTGTACGGGGGCAGGCCTAGCCCAAGAAGAATAAAATGTAAACTATTACAGTGTTCATGGCTCACTCTAACTGAATTTCTGGGAGAATGATGTTATTCTGAGACCAGAATAACATCATTAGTCTTTACCTGTGACCTAATAAAAGGCCTATGTTGAGATCAGTCTTTCTCTCTGGTGTGTGTTCGCTGTTGGGCTTCCAATCTACGAACCTGAGAGACCTTTACAGAACTACTAACTTACTTTTGCTGATTTAAATCCAGGTGGTGACTTTTTCTGGCCAGGCAGTGTATATTAAGGTGAAATTGTCTTCTTAATCTTACCTTCGTGTCCTGAGCTGGTCTCTGACAGCCTTTGGACCAGATCAGTCCTGTTCATGTTCATGAAAACCTCCTCCGTCACCTCCACAGACTGCTGACCGCACATCTCCACCATCACATCCACCAGTCGGTCTGCCCCGTCAGTCAACTGCAGTTGTCTCCATGAGATGTGTGGAAGGCTCCTCTGGAAATATGTGAACTGCAACGACCACTTGAATTTCTTAAACTCCTTGTTACTCAAATCATTGAGTGTTTTCAGAAGCAGCTCTTTAATAGCTCTTATTTTTGCCACCTGGAGAATTACAAATACATGTATATAGAGAAAATGTTGATTAGATTTATCTTATTTAAGATAACTGAATGTCTTAATGTGTCTTTTTCTACAAGACACAGATACTGATACATTTTGTAAATATCTGTTTGTTAGAGCAGGGAATTATTCTTTTTTTTTTTCCAGTATCTGTAACCTGATTAATGTTTCTCAATTCACTTCTGAACAGTGGTTCAGAGCCTTAACTGTTCCACTTCGTCCCTTCCCTATGAAAGAAACCCACGCATGTGTATGAGGGGCCCTATAAGCCATAATTCATTCTTCCCTCTCACATTCACAATTTTACCTCTCTTTAAATCTTTTTTTTTATGTGAGAGGGAAGAATGAATTATGGCCTATACGGCTCCTCATATTGGTGGACCTATCTGATACTTGTTATTACAGACAAAGCAAAATTTTTATAAAACTAAGCAAAATTATTGTAAAAGTTGTCCAGCAGCAGTTAACCTACTACTTAGTAAAGATTTTTTTAAAAAGACAATAGTAAAGTCTCCATTATCGTGTTGGATAAAATAGCGGCATTTGAAACTGTTGGTGATGATATTTTAATAAGGAGGTTTGAGTGGTGGTTTGGCCTATCTGGGTCAGATTGATTTTCATCTTGCTTCGAAGGAAGTGCTTTTAGTGTTAATGTTGGCGATTTTAGCTTCAAGAAAAAGAAAACTTCTTGTGGGGTTCCCCATGGGTCAATATTGGTTACTGTTTAGTTTGTACTTATAGTCTATGGGCCAGCTAATTAACCCTCTTAAATGATTTGATAGTAATGATATTGTTAAGCTCAGTAATTGATCTCAGCTTCAGTTCTGTGAGAAACATTTGATTTAAATTTGTTTGGTTTACTTTCTCGTCATTAATGTTGATGTGATTGCATGGTTGGACATAACATCACTCACTTTGTGAATCAGTCCAGACAGGTGTTCATCCACAGGTTGTTTTTCTGTGGAGTAAGAAAGGGAATAAAGAGAAAGAAAACATGAGACAAGTGTTAAGGACCAGTTTTATGATTTTAACATGTTTTTGTCTTTATTGTCTTACTTTTGGGTCCTGAGCTGCTGTGTGACAACCTCTGCACCAGATCAGCCTTGTTCATCTTTTTTAAAACCTCCTTGGTCATCTCCACGGACCGTTGGCCGTCAGTCAGCAGCATGGTAAACACCGTGTCCTGCCTATTTGGTGTTTCCAGCAGTCTCCATGGGATGACTGTGTACCTTCTGTCAAAGTCAATTTGACTCAGGAAAAAATACTTGAACTTCTTGAGCTCCCGGTCATTCAAATCTTTCAGTGTTTCCAAAAGCAGCTCTATAATGGACGCCATTATTTCCACCTGGTAAATAGAAGAAAAAATGTTCACAATGCAATTTCTTAGCTAGGATTATTGTAGATTTTCTTTCAATCAATGTCTGTGTTTTAGAAATGTGGATGTTTAGACGTTTTTGAACAACACCAAAGTAAATAACTTTTACTCTCTTTTATAGTGATTTAATTTCTGGTAACAGGTTTATGGCTGCTATTTTGGCTGGTACACAAAAATGTCCCCATCCTCTAGCAGCCACAGATTTTGCCCCAGAAGGCAGAAATATGACATGGAGGTGTGGTACATTATGCGCATGAACATGTCTGCTTGTTTTCATGCCAGTTGGTGAAACGGGGCGTGGATATGGGAGTGGCCTATCGCATAAAGGAGCAAAGCTTCCAAATGATTCACAGACTTTGTTTTGCAGAGAGGTGAGTCATGAGCCAAAAGACGGATGATTAACTGTACATACCAAAAACTAAATAAAAAAGAGTTGTGTTAATTATGTGGCTCGATCAGAGAAAACTGTATAGGAAAAAAAGTTTGTATCATTAATTTTTATTTTCAAGATGAAGATAATTTTTAAAGTCAGGGTGATGTGACAATATTCACTCTCTGGGTGAAAAATAGAAAAACACTTATTAGTACAATTTTTAACATCAGACTTTATGATTTACTAAAGCTACTTGAAGATTTTCCAGTGTTGAATGGTTTTAGGTTATCGAGTATTGACATTTGTCTCCATGTATTGCCGCCTGTTACATTACTTATGTTCTATGATTGTATTTTTTTAAAAAGGTATTTTTTTTAATCTCTAAAGGAAAAACGTGTGTTCATACAGTCAATACAATATGAGCTTCTTAATCACCAGTTGTCTAAATAACAAGACAATATTTGTAAGATGACCTTGTGAATTTTTTAAAAGTTTGACTTATACTCAAACTATAACATTTTCTTCACTTTAGATCATACTCACTTCAAATCTAATCTCAAAAACAGTGGTTATATCAGAGGTACAACCTACGATACCCATGCTTCCCTTTGAATACTTGATATATTTTACTCACCTGCACTTTTTTTTATGAAGTTCTTATACTTTGATCTCTGGAGGTCATTGATAAGACATGGCTCATGTTTGTTCAGATTTTGTGGAAGAGTCGGAGTCCATCCAGAACAGGTGCGATGTTCTCCACTGTGTGGATTAGCTCGACTCTATGTTGACCCACAACAAGCTCTGAGGAAACGAGGGAAAGTAAGAGACAATATGAATCACAAGATAGCTCATTAAAAAAAGTAATAAAAATAAATAAATAATAATAATAAAAATATTATAAAAAAAAAAAAAAGTGGGGGAAACTGAAATGCATCAAACAGTATTTTCTGAAATTAACATTTTAAAACAGTGAATGCTATTGGAAAATCATTTCTAAAGCTCTTAGATTGTATTACGGCACAGAATTCAAAATAGGGCAATGTTCTAGACTTGAACCTCTGCATACCTCTGTTGTCTCACATACATTTAAATTGTAAACTAAATGTTATCTTTCTTTAATAATCAGAGCACCAAATTTGCTGGTAAATAGTAGTAATATTAATAGTCTTATTAATATTGCTATTATTGTATGAGTATATTGGTAGTAGTCATAGAACTCATAGAAGAATTCATAGAATTATTATGATTATTATTAGTATTGTTTTTGTTTGTACAATAATTATAATAATAATATTAGTATTGTTATTAGTAGCAGTAATAGTAATTTTCATGATTATCATTTTTAGTAGTATTAGCAGTAGTATAATAATAATAATAATAATAATAATAATAATAATAGTAGTAGTAGTTTCTGGAAGTAGTAGTTGTAGTAAAATAATTGTTATGATTATTATTATTAGTAGTAGTATTATTAGTGGTAGTAGTAGAAGTAGTTTTGTTATTAGTAGTAGTAATTGTAGTCGTAATAGCTACAGTATTTTTATTAATAATATTATAAGTAGTATTGTTATTATTAGTAATGTTATTATTATTATTATTAGTAGTAGTAGTAGTAGTAGTTTTGGTATTATTAATATTATTAACAGTATTGTTATTATTATTAGTAATGTTATTATTATTAGCAGTAGTAGTAGTAGGAGGAGGAGTATTGTTAATATTATTTTATTAATATTAATAGTATTATTAGTAGTAGTTTTGGTATTATTAATAATATTATTAGCAGTATTGTTATTTTTATTATTAGCAGTATTAGTAGTAGTAATAGTGGTAGTAGTAGTAACTTTCCAGGGCTCTGCAGCATCATTAACATTTTGAGGAACTGGAACAATGTCCTTCCCTCCTGCTGAGGTGAAGACATGATCCACCCACCGCTCTGCTGAGAGGCAGGCTGGATTCTCACGCTGAACACAGTAAATGAATAAGTGAATTTGTTTGTCTTTCCATGCTGACACGTGACTATGTTTGTGTCCATTGTCACTGTGATATAGAAAGGATAGAGTAAACATCTGGTCTGTTTGTAAAATAAAGGACGCACATTTACTTCCGGCAGTTTTAAGCAAATCAACACAGTACCACACCTAGTAAAGGCTGCCTTAAATGCTTAATAAACTTTCTACAAACTTATAGCATACATGACTGCATTAGTTTGCATAATGCATCTGGATCCCTACACGTATATTTCACAGCCTCTGCACGAAAGCGAAAGTAAGAAAGAAGCGGGTTAATTCAAATGTTGTTCACTTTAATTTTAAGTATATTATCAAAGTTATACTACAATTAATCGCCTTCTCGATTGAATGTTGTCAATTGTCTCGAAGTTTTCTGCAAGACTTTAAAGGTGCAATGTCCTCACTCAGTCTGTCAATAACTCCAAAGCCGCCTGATGAGCTCCGGTTTCAAGTTCTCATTTTACAGCTTCTCCAACATGTCTACTAAATACTTCTTATGGTTTTGGGAGCCATTTCTCACCAAGATATCCCGGACTATCGTGCCATTTTTCTCTCCAGATCAGATCAAGGAAAACGCCCAGATTTTACTTTAATGTTACATCCATATACTGTATGGGTTACACATCGTACAAAATAAGAAAGAAAAAAAAAGATCGCCGCGTTTGAAAGGGAAGATGGTGCCTTCAGATGCAGTCGGACATGTTATGCTCAACGTAGATATATATAAATATATACACAAACACACAAGTATTTTCTACATGAATAGTTTAGTCTATAAAATGTTTATTTTTATGTGAAAAAATAGCATTTACAATTTCTCAAAGCCCACAGTGATGACATTATTGGCTTGTTTGATCTGACTGACAGACCAAAAATTAAAGATTTTTAATTTACTGTCACTCATGACAAATAAAAGCAGCAAACCGTCTTGTTTGTGGAGCTGTACCCTGAAAAAATAACATAAACTAAAATAAATGAAATAAAGCAGCAAATAAAACACACTGTGTTTTAAAAGTTAAGACCCAGAGAAGCTAAAACAATGTGAACTGAAAATTCATTCATTATGCTATACATAATAATAATACATTGTCAAATGGCATTTTATCTTTTGTGCATTTCATCTCAAATATGTTTTTATCAGGAAACCAACAGTTCACTTAAAATGACAAACAACCTCTTCTGTTTCTGTACATATTCACTTTTCTTTTGGAATTAGCATGATTTTTGTATTGTGCTTTGAAACGGCACTCTTTTTTTACTCAGCATCAGAATCTTTCAGCATATACTGACATAAATGAACAGTCAAACCTACAGGTACAGTTAAAACTCATGGATAGTGATGATCAAGCATGTTTAAATTTAGATAAAATCCCAAGGTTAAAAATAAGACTCATTGTATTTATTTTTTGTTGGGTAAAAACATTACATGTCTGGTGAGAACCTTCACTTATTCCTTACATGATTGTCTCATAAAATGTGCTAAGTCAGGTTTCAAACCTTACATGAAAAATCATCTCATTAAAAATGTATCTCCCCACTCCATATGAATTTAAATTCATTTAACTGTCAAATTAAGGGCAGCAGCTCTGTTTGAACATAAAACATTTTTAAAAAGCAATTTTTAATTTTTTTTTTTTAGAAAACTCAATGGAATCATAAAATGTACATCAATGTTTTTTGTTGAGGTAGGCTGTAATCTAAATTGTTACCTTCACATATAGACCAAACATAGTGTAAATACTGGAGTTAGAGTGTATTCTTTTGTACGCTAATGGAATATCTACTAATATGTATCTGTAGGCACTGGGGAGCAAGATGTGAAGTTATGGAATAAGGGATAAAGGGTTTACAATACAACAATAGAATTTCCCACTTAGACTCTAGTTATCTTTAATTCAGTGGCACAGGTTGGATTCCAGCCCTGGCTTGGCAGGGACAACTCACAGTGCTTTAGATTACAGCCCATATACTCTGTAGATATCTTGTAGCTGACTAAAACAAGAGCAAAAGTACTAACACCTGTAATAATAGAATAGGTACCCAGAAAATTATATATATATTTTTTACTTTAAAAAATAATATCTGGTTCCCCAGAGCCAGTAACTACTATGTACTTACTTACTATGAAATTGTACATCATAAATAGGAAAAATGACACATAACTGCAGACCAAATGTAATAACAATTGTCTGTTATGGAGAGAGGGCTGCACGGTGGTGAAGTGGTTAGCACTCTTGCCTAACAGCAAGAGGGTCACCTGTTGAGCGGCTCTTCTGTGTGGAGTTTGCATGTTCTCCCTGTGTCAGCTTGGGTTCTCACCGGGTACTCCAGCTTCCTCCCACAGTCCAAAAGCCTACACTTACTGTAGGTTTAATTGGTGACTCTAAATTGCCCCTAGGTGTGATTAAGAGCGTGATTGTCTGTCTCTATTGCCCCATTCATAGTGTGGTCCCGCAAATGTCCCGCAATATTGCTAGACACATCTGTGCCAGCTTTTCGCCTTAGGGCGTTCATAGTGATCCAGCGGAGGCGTGATATTCTGCCCCTTCATAGTGCAGTCCAGCGTCGCGGAACGAGATGGGTGGATAGTGACATGCGACAGAGCAGCAGCAGCACAGTGCTAATAGGCAGCACAGATAGCAGATAGCATAGTATGTATGTGCTGCAGCAGTATGTGTTTAGTTAGCGACCTCCGTTTGTTTACAACGAGTACCAGACACTCTGCACAGTTAGCAATGCTGGCTTGTTTACAATCAGCGGTGGACACCATGTGTACAGTTAGCATGCCGGTTTGTTTACAATTCCAACAGTCCCACCAATTTTCCGCCTCTGTGGCTACCTCTGGAGGCGGAAAATTGGTGGGATCATTTGATCCCGGCATCCTGCTTCTGGCACGTTCATAGTGGAGGTGAGACGTTACAGAGCCGTAAATGTCCCGGCATCAAACGACACTCTGAAAGGGGCTATTGTGTCAGTCCTGTGATAGTTTGGTGTCCTGTCCAGGGGGCACCTCGCCTCTCGCCCAATGTCAGCTGGGATCGGCTTCAGCCTAGTGCCGATAAGCGGTTAAGGATAATGAATGAATGAATGAATGAATGAATGAATGTTATAGCGTCACCAAAAAGGATTCCACTACATCATTCACTTCTCAAGCTCCTGAATGAGAAGTGGCACATTTTTCACGAGGATTTTGTAGAAAATGTCTTTGCAGATTTCACCGGCTTTCAGGGGACCAGAGTAGAGCGCCCTCATCTTGTCCTCATCTGTAGGTATCGCACGGATTTCTGCATAAACCCCTTGTTGGAAGACTTTTTTGTGGAGGAGATCATCCAAAATGGCTGAAAGGTTGCTCACTCTCTCGATCAGTTCCACTCGATGTTTATCCACAAAGTGCTCTCCTGAGGCTTAAGGAGGAGAAAAATGAAGTGACTTAATAATATCTGGTTTCTTTAAAAACAAAAACACCAGAAACAGCTGTCATGCTCAAATGGTTTGTTGCTGTTTGAGTTGGACCTTTAATTTAAAACTGAATTGGCTAAATCTCAAGATACACCACACTGATTTCCAAAACGTTGGGATGTTGTCTAGAGCATTACACTTTTGTTAACATTGGGAGACAGGGTTTATGCGCTGCATTCATGTTGTTTCGGAATAATCGGAAAAATGTGTTCCCCATCGTCCCGGTCATCTCAAGGAAAAGTTTATCTTGAAATAAATCTAGCAACAAACTGCCTTCTAAAGGGTAAGTAGAAATAATATAATCAGTACATAATAATATATATAATCGTCTAAACAGGTGAGCTTTACTTTTGTTTAATCAACTTAACATATGTTTTTTTATCTAATTCATTTTGTGATTTTTTTTTCCAGCTTAAAATAGCAATTGAAAATAACTTATTCCATCTAAGAACCATAATTCCCTCCTTTCACCAGAGCAGAGTTATTCCACTCAGTTCTTCTGAAAATAATTTCAAATGTCTTACCTTGTACGGGACTTGTGCTTTGGTATGCTTCTGTCAAAAACGAGAGAGATAAGAAAATATGACATTTGGTTTACCAGTGATGCATAATCCATTACAACTGAAAATAATTGAACTTACCTTTTAGGATTTTACGAGTCCATACAGGAAGCTCATTTTCCCGTTTCAGCTGGAGTTCCAAGTCTTTGTCTGGATTCTGAATATACAATTCATAGAAGTTGGGCTCCATGCTTTCATATATGAGCTGTAATGTCTGTGAAGGAATAAAAATATAAATGAGGGAAAGAAGTTAGACTGACTGAGAGTGTGCCATATATTTTCCTATTCTTCATGGTTTCAAATGAGGTTGAGTGAGGCAATATTGTTACTTATGTTGTTGAATATCAGAAAAATGACGAGGGCACAAATAAGACATACATTATTTTTTTTAATTTAATTTAAAATAATCATGCGTGGGGTGGTCCGTAGCGTAGTGGTTTACACAGGCGCCCCATGTATAGAGGCTACAGTCCTCGCTGCGGTGGAGCCGGGTTCGAATCCAGCCTGAGCTCCCTTTACAGCATGTCCTCCCCTCTGTCACCCCCTTTCTATCTGTCTCTCACTTTCAATAAAGCATGTAAAAATGCCCAAAAAATAATCTAAAAAAAAAATAATAATCATGCGTTAGTAATGAGTACTATGTTTGAATAGGTATTAGCAAGTTTAATTTACTGTTTAATATATAGCTAATTTCTAAAACACAGGCAAATCTATACATTACAATTCTAAACATACATCAGAAGCTATTTCTTTGCCATCCAAGTGTGCTGTAAGGATGAACCAATCATTCATCTTCAGAGGCTTCTTTGGATGTTGCATTGGGATTTCTTCATATCCGAAGGATTTTCTCTTCTTGTCCAATTCCTTCAAAATAAAATAATTGTCTGTGTTGTTTATTCATTAAATTATTTGTGTGGCAATTCTGTATCTGATTATGATCGGTATTGGTGACAGGGAAATATGAAATAACCTCTTTCAGAGCAGGGTCAGGTGGGATCAGGTAAACATGGAGTTTGAGGAATGGTCTGTTGGTCTTGTATACGAACACCTTGCAGTTTATTTCCACTGAAAAGCCAAGTTTGACCAGGACCATTTTCAGAGAGAAAGTCGTCTCACACAGCTTGACATGGGACGATGTGACCTCAGACACTTTTTCCACAGTAACTCCACAGTCATCTATGTGCAGGACTGCAAACTTGTCTAATATTGTAGGGTTGTCATCTGTAAAAATATACATTTATTTTTATGTTTAGCACATAAAATTAGTAGAAGGATCACACCAGGTTGTGTAAAAATGCAACTAGAAATAAAAAATTAAATTTGATTTTATTTGCTTCATGTTCGCTTACCGATGCAGATCCAGTGAGGCAGGTACACAACATCTAACTTCCCAGCAATGACTGTGATGTCCATAAGGGGCCCTGCAGGCATGTACTGTATGCTTTCAATCTTCTCCATGTGATACTTCGAAGAGCAGAACTGGAACTTCAAGCTGACCTTTTCCATACAGACCCAGCGCAAGCCAGAGACGCTGCATTCAAAGTTTCCTGCTTCAGACTGTAGGCTAAAACATGAATGAAAAAAAGAGAGTTTGCATATATTCACATGAAGGGACAGAACAGAGTAAATGTAAACTTAGAGACTATCTGTCTTTATTTTTATTTGGTGCAAAACATGGCATTAACACTTAAAATAGCAAATCTCAAGAACTAAGATGAATGTTTTCTATAGTTCCAGTTTGCTGTAACAAAGTACTTAGGATGTTATTTTTACCTGTAAGTTGGAGCCTCGTCTGTACTGTTCACTTCAGGGTCAAGTTTAGTCCAGTCACTGGAGACCTGCTGCAGAGGACAACCATTTTTACATAATAACGTTTTTAACATCACATAAACAAATAAAACAAATGAATGAAAGAGATTACCATCGTGCTGCCACAACCCTCAGCCTCCAAGCTTCCTGAAGGCCCTTGTGAAGAAACATATGAACTTGTTGTAAATTATGTTATGTTATGCCACATTGCAATGCTTTAATATGAGAGCCGTATGATACACAAAACAAACTGTGACGATGCCAAAGGAAACAAAAAAATGATACAATAAAACAGATTTTATTTGTTTTGTATCAAATGATTCTTGTATAAAGATTACAGGAAACAACTGGATGGTAGCCAACATCAACACACAAGTAAAGTAATGGGTGTTGATGTTGGAGTCCTGTCTTTTGTTGGTACGGCAACAAAACACATTCCACAAAAGATGCAAAAATTAAAAACTGATTGACACTAAAATGACAGAATACTGTGTATGATTTTTGATTATTTAATATTCAAAACAAGTGAACAGCTTGCAATCGCTGCCTAATTGTCCACATGTAATTTGAATGAACACAAAAGCAGGCCACACTCTCTCTACCAAAGTCTTTATATTGGAATACTAACGTTGGGGTTTTCATACCTTCAGATCCTAAGGTGATTTCAGAGAACCTCTGCACCAGATCTCTCCTGTTCATCTCCTCTAAAACCTCCCTGGTCACCTCCACAGACTGCTGGCCGTAGGTCTCCACCATCAGCTCTGCTACTTCACCTCCCTCTGCTTTCTTCATTCGGTGCCTTGGGATTCTTGGGAAGCCTTTCTCCATTTCAGTTTGCTGCAGGAGCCGCTTGAATTTCACAAGCTCCTCGTAATTTAAATCCTCCAGTGTTTCCAAAATCTACATTTTAAGTGATATCATAGTTACTTCCTGATGGATTCAAAGTAATCAAAAGGCATTTATGTAAAACGTCGGGTTACTTAACGTAATCCCTGGTTCTTTGATAACAGAGTGAGGTGTTTCACTATGGGAATCGCTTAATGCGTGACCAACTACGGAAGCTCCAATGACACCACGTCTGTCTTTGACAGACAGGTCGACCCGTGGGGAGGGCCCCGCCCCCGCCCTCCTTTATTATAAGGGTCGACTGCACTGACCAGGTCATTCTTAAACGGTTTCTTCCCTTACCGGGCAAGGAGGGAAGTGTTGGTGAAACACCTCACTCTGTTATCAAAGAACCAGGGATTACGTTAAGTAACCCGACGTTCTTTTTCTAACTTGGTTCGGTGTTTCACTATGGGAGATATAGCCCACTCCCGGATTGCCTACTCTCCCAAAGCCATATGGCATCCTTAAACCTAGTCCATGACTAAACAGTCCCTGGAGTCCCTGTCTCCAGTACTGCATGAGCTAAGGATGGACCTGAAACATCCAACCTGTAAAACCTTACAAATGTGTGCGGTGTAGCCCAGCTTGCCGCAGCACAAATGTCCTCCACTAGAACTCCTTTAAACAGGGCCCATGATGTAGCCATGGCCCTAGTGGAGTGAGCCTTTAAATCTAAAGGAGGCTGCAGGCCTTTACACCTGTAAGCTAGCCCTATTGCCTCCACAAGCCAGTGGGACAGCCTCTGGCGAGACAGAGCTTTCCCCTTGAACTGTTTAGCCCAAGACACAAACAGCTGGTCGTTTCTCCTGAAACTTGCTGTCCTGTTTACATAAACGTGCAATGCCCTCACTGGGCATAAAGCATTTAACCTCTGCTCCTCAGCTGATGAAAACGGAGGAGGGTGAAAAGCCCTCAGCTCGACTGTGGGGCATCTGTACGCAGACTCCACAACCTTAGGAACAAAGATTGGGTTGGGCCGTAGACATACTTTTGAGAGCCCAGGTCCAAACTGCATGCATGCTGGGCGAGTGGACAGAGCATGTAAATCACTCACCCGCTTGGCTGTAGTCAGAGCCAAGAGCAATGCCGTCTTGAGTGAGAGAAACTTCAAACCCACACCCTCCAACGGTTCAAATGGGTGTTGTGAGAGGCCGTCTAACACCACTGACAAATCCCATAAAGGTACCAGGGACCTAGAGACTGGGAGTTTACGACGTACACCATTCATAAAGCGACACACCAAAGGGTGTTGCCCTGCTGGTTTGTCACCCAGTCCTATGTGGCATGCTGAAATGGCAGCCAGGTAAACCTTAATTGTGGAAAAAGCCTTTCCCCTGTCCAACAGATCCTGAAGAAAACAGAGGATATCCACAACCGAACATTGAAAAGAGACAATATGTCGCACCTCACACCACTCCTCAAACACTCGCCATTTACAGCTGTATAATGAGCGAGTAGAGGGGGCTCTCGCACACTGAATAGTGTCGATCACACTGGGGGGCAAACCAACTGCGTTTAAATTCAGCCTTTCACGGGCCAGGCCCATAGTGCTACCTGTTCTGGATGAGGGTGGTAAATCTCCCCTCGAGCCTGAGACAGCAGATCCCTTCGCAGCGGGAGGGGCCATGGTTGGCCTGAAAGCAATTGCACTATTTCCGCCACCCAATGCTTGGACGGCCATCGTGGGGCTATTAGAATCAGTGACAGGCCCCGCTTCCTCACTCTGGAAAGAGTGGGGGAGATTAGGCTGAGAGGAGGGAAGGCATACAGCAGAACGTTCGGCCATGGGTGGGCCAGAGCGTCTATCCCCAACCGTGCGTTTACGTCCGCCAGGGAGAAGTACAGGGGGCACTGCGTGTTTACCTGCGATGCGAAGAGATCTACGGCAGCCTGCCCAAATCTCTGCCACACCTGTGCCACTACCTGTGGGTGAAGCTTCCATTCCCCGAATAGAGGATTTCCTCTTGACAGAAGATCTGCTCCTATGTTCAAGACTCCTGGCACGTGCGTCGCTCGTAGCGACCCCAGCTGGTCGCTGGACCACAACATTATTTTTCGTGCCAGACTGTGTAGCTGCAGGGAGCGTGTGCCGCCCTGCCGATTTATGTATGCTACCACTGTGGAGTTGTCTGACTTTAGCAGAACATGTTTCCCCCTGAGGAATGGAAGAAAGTGTTTCAGAGCTAAAAACACTGCCATCAACTCCAGATAATTTATGTGAGCATGAGCCAGCTCCACCGACCAAATGCCGTTCACTGCTCTGCCCCCGAAGGTCGCTCCCCATCCCTTTAAGGAAGCGTCCGTCGTCATGACAACCCTCTCCGCTACTGCCCCCAGGCGCACACCCTGAGAGAAAATAGCCGGGTCCCGCCACTGACGGAGAGCCGCCATACACTCTGGTGATACCGTCACCAAACGACGGAGATGACGGCGGGGGCATAGTTTTAATGATGCCACCCATCTCTGTACATCCCTCATCATAAGGAGCCCGAGCCTCACTACTGATATAACTGACGCCATCAGACCCAAGAGTCGTAGACAGAGTCTGAACGGCACCGCGGCTTTCAGTTGGAAGCGCGCCAGGCACTGTCTGAATGACGTTATTCTCTCCTCCGAGAGACTGACACAATATCTGAGGGAGTTTAAACTCAGACCCAGGTAGACAGTGCATTGAGTGGGCTGTAATCGGCTCTTGGACCAATTTATTCTGAAACCCAGGCCCGTGAGGTGGGACGTTAACTTCTCCGCATCCTTGATTGCCTGTTCTTGTGAATGAGAGCATATCAGGTAATCGTCTATGTACGAAAATACTCTGATGCCGCTGCTCCTTAACGGAGATAGCGCTGCTTCCACGCACTTGCTGAACACCCGAGGGGCCAGTGACAGACCAAAAGGGATAGTTTGATACTCGTAGGCTTTGCCTTGGTAAGCAAACCTGAGAAACTTCCTGTGTGCAGGGAGAATATCGACGTGAAAATATGCGTCCGCCAGGTCGATCGTTATAAAACAATCGCCCGGGCGGATCGATTGACAAAGCACCTTGTGTGTCAACATTCTGAACGTGTATTTCCTTAAATGTTTGTTTAATACACGAAGATCTAAAATAGGACGGAGAGCAGGTCCCCCTTTCTTTGGAATGAGAAAGTAGCGGGAGTAAAACCATTGCTGACTCTCCTCGTTCGGGACCATTCTGATCGCTCTCTTGTGTAAAAGAGAGTTGATCTCGTCCTGCAGCACCTGCGCTGCTTCTCCATCCGCTACTGAATCTAACACACCGTTGAACCTCGGTGGTTTCATAGCGAATTGCAGTCTGTACCCTCGCGAAACAGTCACCAGGACCCAGGGGTGAACTGCGCATGCGCGCCAGCGTTCTACCTGCGCAGCCAGAGGCCCCCTGAAGCACTGCACTGTCTCTCCTACCGTGGGTAGAGAGAGACAACCCTCCGGAGGGGTGTGAGCGCCCTCTGGAGGGAGGGAAGAGGAATGACCCTGTTCCCTTATACTGTTTGTTTTTATCATTTTTTGTTTTGTGTACTTTGCCCTCAGCTGTGAGCTTGGATGCAAACGTACAGACTTTATTTCTGTCAACATGGGGATGTGAACTACTGTTTGAGAACAGTGAACATCTTGTGCTTGGTGACACATTAACAACCCCTCTGTCTCCTCGCTCACCTCTAGAGGAGGGACCCCTTGGCTTTCGGCTGGAACGGGAGCCTCCGCGCTGAACATTGAGGGGTTAAAACTCACCTCCTCTCCTCTCCGCCTTTTCACAGGTGGAGGAGGGGGTGACGGGCCGGCTTGTAACGTTAGGATGGCCGTTTCTTCCTCCCCTCCACGGGGTTGGAAGGACGGCGCTTCGCCGCCGCAGCCGCGAACGACTGTTTTCCCCAGGGTCTGTTATTACCGGCTCTCTCTCTCGGCGGCTGATCGTTGCGGCTAGCCCCGGGCTTATGGGTTGGCTTGCTGTCGTGCTGCCTTCCTCTCGCTGCGGCGGCCGCTGCAGCGAAGCCAGTACGAGCTGGGGGGCGCGGTGTCTGCTTACGAGGCAGACACAAGTCGAAAGCCTCCCCTTCCTGTTTTCTGAGAGTGCTGGTTTCTCTCATTTTCTCAAGGGCTGGGCCGAAAAGACCCTTGGTGGGGTCGTATGTCGCGTCCATCACTTCGGCTTTCTGGGCATCCCCTAAGCCTGACAGGTTGAGCCACAAAGCCCTCTCCCCTGAGACCGCCAGCCCCATGACGCGGCCGCAGCCCTGCACCGCTCCACGGGAGGAACGTAACAGTAAATCATTCACCACGCAAATCTCGTCCCAGAGTACTGGATTTGGAACTCCAGAATCTAGTTGTTGGCCCATTTCCTCTAATATCTCAGCCTGGTAAGCTGACAACAGCGTGACAGCGTTCAGAGAACAGACAGACTGAGCTGCGTATTTATACATTCTCTGATAAATGGCAGCGGTCGTTCGTTCTACTTTACCGGGCAGTGAGACGTTAGAGGCCGCAGAAACGGACCGGCGATTCGGGTGGAGGTGGTACGCCACTGAAGGCTCCACGGCTGGGGGTTCAGCCAGCCCCAGGTCAGCCATGCCATGCACCTCTAGTTTAGAGTGGCCCTGTGTGGCAAGTTTGCTTTTATAAGGGCTAGACCAAAAACGGCTCATTTCCTTCATGCATGCTGGGACTGCTGGAAGGAGCTGTTTAGCCGGAGGCTGGGCTGGAGGAAGCCTTTTACCATCGTATAGGTCCCTCACCGTCCCCTCCGTGCCCTGGGCCGCTGGCCATGGGATGTTTAGCTTGGCAGCGGCGCGCTTGCAAACCTCATACAAGTTGTTATCGACCGGTGAGGCCGCATCAGCACTGCTGGGGGGTCTGGATTCTAGAGTGGGGAAGGTGGAATCCTCCTCCCCTTCCTCCATATCATCCATATCGAGGATGTCAGAACTGGCATCGCCGTCTGCATCGTCGCTCCCCGCTAAGAGACCTTCGAACAGCGGAGGCATGTCCAGTGGCTCTAGCTCGTCCATCGCGTCGGCCCAGCTCGTCGAGACTGGCCGCTGATGGGCAGTGGGGTTTGCTCTTGCCTCGGTGGTTTTAGCCAGGCATGGGTCCTGGCTGTTAATGTTAGCCACCGCAACCCTCAGTCTCCTCTCTAGTATTTTTTCAGTCATGGTGGCGCAGTGAGCGCAGACCTGCGGGTCAGCTAGTGAAGCCTGGGCGTGTTTAGCGCCCATGCACACTATACATAGCGGGTGTGGATCCCTGCCCGAAATGATGGCTCCGCATGACGCAGGGCAAGGCCGGGACGCACCCCCCGCTTCCCTGGGCTCGGACCCTTTGGCGGGGGTCGCGGGCACAGACATGATGACTAGAGAAGTAGAAAGAAGCTAGGCTGTTAACCTAGATATCTTGCAAGAAAAAACAAGACTCGTCGTAACACGTTAGTCTTGTAACAGAGCACCGGCTATAGCTAGTGTAACCTTACTACAATCCGTGCCCTGTGGAGGATAGCCCGCCGTTACGCGATGGCTATGCGTCGGGAGTCTGGTTAGCCACCAGCTAATGTTTAGCTAACCCGACCGGGCTCGCCTGAAGCTATCGCCCTTAATAATCGCTTGCTGCTCGGTAAACAAATACCAAGTCGCTCGCGAGAATAGCTCGCCACAACGCGGTCGCTATTCCAATAAAGCTTAAACTCACTTTATTTCAATGACGAAAATTTCCAGCACAGTCCAGAGTCGTAATCGGAACCGCGCTAGGCGACGTAGCTCCTTGACGGGACGTCTGATAGCAGTTAAGCAAGTCCGACTCGTCCGGATGCGCTGAAGGAGCTTAAATGTAGATTATTCCGCATGGGAAGAAAGCGAGAATGACCTGGTCAGTGCAGTCGACCCTTATAATAAAGGAGGGCGGGGCCCTCCCCACGGGTCGACCTGTCTGTTAAAGACAGACGTGGTGTCATTGGAGCTTCCGTAGTTGGTCACGCATTAAGCGATTCCCATAGTGAAACACCGAACGAAGTTAGAAAAAGAACCTCTTTACTGTCAGCATAACCTGTAACAATTAAATGAAATCTGTGTTGTGTGAAGTATGAGTGAAGTAACATTACTCACTTTCTGGAGCAGTCCAGACTGGTAGACTTTCTCTGAGGGGAAAGAAAAGAGACAATGACTGAATGATTCAAAATCAAAAATATAAGCAACTTGAGACAGATTAAGCTGATTTTGCATAAAATCTATTATGAACGATTATTTGTGATATAATGCGAAACTCTGCTAAATTCTGACATAAAAATCAGAGAGAGAGAGAGAGAGAGAGAGAGAGAGAGAGGTTGATTACTGCCATCATTAGCACCCATTAAATCTAAAGGAGTCCTATGCAAAAGTTCTGCAACAAATTTTACAAATTTTAAATGTCAAATTACACATTTCAGTATGTCAAAGAAGTGTTCAGTCAAATCAATAGTTCAGTTTCGAGTTTATTTTTTTACCCTAGGAAAACTGAGGTACCACAAATGGCCACTTCATACAGGCTCCTCTTCATAAAAATGCTTAAAGCCTAAAAAACAGTTTTGTTCAATGTATGGCTGGAATTTTTGTTATATAAATACTTAAATTTGTGCATAATTAAGGACATGGCTGCTTTGAGTGACAGGTGTCTGCGGTCAGGTGGCGTTTTTCACAAACCAGGTTTCATTCAGTCTGACACAGCTCAGCCCTGTTCCACTCAGAGTTAGGAGGAGTCAGACACTGCCAAGATGGTGACTGATAAAACTTTACACACCCAGGGGTGACTTCACAGCTGCATCCATGTGTATGTGTGTATTAAACGGCAACTTAGAATTTGTTCCCCCTAAAAAGTTACAGTTGCTTTGAAAGAATATAAATAATGAAGAACTTATTGCTGCAAAAATTACACTAAAATCTACCATGTAGTGAAATCAATAAATCATAGCAGCTGCATTCAAATAAATATGAGTCTATAGTCAAATTAATTGATGTGGTATGTTGCATCAGGAGCTATTAGGAATTATAAAAGTCATGTATTACACATTTATGATCGTGTAATGTAGCAGCTTTTGTTTTCTTTCTCTGACCTTTGAGTCCTGAGCTGGTCTCTGACAGCCTCTCTACCAGATCAGGCCTGTTCATGTCCATGAAAACCTCTTTGGTCACCTCCATCGGCTGCTGGTTCTCCAACATCAGACGCACCAGTTGGCCTGCACTCTTTGCCCAGTCCAGTTGACTCCATTGGATGAGTAGAAGCCCCTTCTGGAAGTACGTGAACTGCAGCAAATACTTAAATCTTTCAAACTCCTCTTGAGTGAAATCCTCCAGTGATTTCAAAAGAACCTGTTTCACAGCTGCCTGAAAAAATCAAAGGATATGTTAAGCAAATGTGTCATTAATTAACTGGGATAGGTAAAGAATTATTTCCTTGGGTTTTAACAATGTCGGTGTTTTGAAATGGATGAGATTCATATTTTCTACAAGATTATAAAGACAATGATACACTTGGTAATATCTGTTTTCTCCTATTTTATCTACAAACACAAAGTATTTTATTGTGTATTAATTTTTTTAGCAACATCAATACATATGATGACTCCCTTCATCCCTTTCATCAATTTAAACTGATTCCTACTACCTAATACAACACAATAAAAAAAAATCTAATTTTAAACACATGTGTATCATCATTTAAAACATTCAAGAACCTGCATCTATTGAAAAAGCTGAGATGTGTTTGACTCACTCTCTTCGTCACTGCAGGTCGATGTTCATCCACAGAGGGGTTCTCTGAGGAGAAAATACATTTAAAATGACTCAGATGGTTTTAATCTAATTTAACAAAGAGAGTGTATTTGACTTGAATGAGGTTCAGTTACTTTTAAAGCAAATAAAACAAAACAGATTTGGATGAAATCATCAAACAACAACATATCACAATCTAAAGCATCCTGGATACACCCTGGACTGGTCAAGCTCACATTCACAGTCGCCAATGAACCTAACCTGCATGTCTTTAGACTTTGGGAGTAAGCCGGAAAACCCGGTGAAAACCCTCAGTGACAGTTTATCTGTCTCTGTCTTACCTTTGAGTCCTGAGCTGGGCTCTGACAGCCTCTGCATCAGATCATTCCTCTTCATTTTCTTTACAACCTCCATGGTTAAGTCAAAAGACTGTTTGCCGTAGGTCTGCACCATCAGATCCACAAATTCTGCTCTCTTTGATGACATGCTGACTGGAAGTTTCTTCTGGGAGGCAGTCTCTATCAGGATCCTCATGAATTTCTTGAGCTCTTCGTCACTCAAATCATTCAGAGTTTCCAAAAGCAGCTGTTTTACAGCTGACATTGTTGCTACCTGAAATAATCAGTACAATCATAGGACATATATTTAACTCACAAGGACAATTATAAATGTCTCTTTGCATCTTATCAGTGTTGATGTAGACATTATATTCCTGCTGGATCACAAAGCTAATGATCTATTTGGTGATTGATGTATTGACTTACGTATGTTTACTTTTTTATTTAGATTTTCATTATGTCATGTTTTTAATATTTAGTTTGATGCTTTGAAGAATGGTACAATAAGTAGACATTTGTGATGGGTACACTTGCATTAAGTCAGACAAATGTGAAACTACTCACCCTCTGGATCATTGCAGGTCGATGTCCATCTAAGTGTTTCTCTGACGAGAAAAAAAGGGTAAAAAGTGACACATTTAACATCTGAAAATTAACTCTCTAATCAGGCAAAATAGCTTTTTGTCTTTTAAGATGCACAAAAAGACTTCGTCTTTTCTCTATATGATAAATCTTTTCATTATAATGTTCAGAGAAGAATGACATTACACAGCTTGTAAAACATATAAGACAAGTTAACGACAAGTTTAGTGATTTTAATGTTTTGTTTTTATTGTGTTACCTTTGGGTGGTGAGCTCCTGTCTGACAACCTCTGCACCAGATCAGTCCTCTCCATCTTCTTTAAAACCTTCTTGGTCGTCTCCACAGACTGTTGTCCTTCAGTCTGCACCAGTAAAAACACCATGTCCTGCATGTGCATTATCTCCAGCAGCATCAATGAACTGGATGAGATGCATTCTGTGAAGTCAGTTTCTTGTGAGAGGACCAACTGGAAATTCTCGAGCTCATCTTCTCTCAAAGCAGCCAGTGTTTCCAAAAGCAGCTCTATGACAGACGCCATAGTGTCCACCTGGTAAATTCAAGGAAATGTTCATAGAACAAAAGTATCATTTCTCAGCACTTTTTTTTTTTTACTTCAGACATTTCTTACTTTCTGGATCAGTGCAGGCCAATGTTCATCCACATGGTGTTTGTCTGAAGAGAAAAGGAAATAAAAATGAATGATTTAACATCACTCTTCATAATCTGACACTGTTGAGACTATAAAAAGTCTAATAATAATAATTTATTTCAATGAATTGAATGAACACATAATTTACTTTAAAATATCTAAAAACACAACCTGGTGAACACTGTCTCATTTGCTATTAAACTCTAGAAAATATATTCTGGAATGTAAATAAAAACAACAACTGCTTTAACTTAACTATTTTCTTAGTTCAAGGAATAGTATTTGTTACTTTGTTTTATGTTTATCAGTGATTTAAGTGTCTTAGTTTTCATAGTGCACCTACCTCCCTCTGCAGTATTCACACCAAAATCTTCAGCTGATGATCCTGCAGCTGCAACACATTTAATAACAATTGTTATTGTAAAAATAAATGCATTGTATGCCATGGAGTCCTCGAAAAAAATGCCTCTAATATTCCTGTCAGGTGTGTGTACTGAAGGCAAGAGGAAACCATGGTTAAAAAGACCGGAGAGGGAATCAATGAGAAAACACTGTAATAATCGACTTCAATATTCTGTAACCATGCATATTTATTAATTATGACATATTAATGTGACAGTTGTCTTCTTTATCTTACCTTCGTGTCCTGAGCTGGTCTCTGGCAGCCTTTGGACCAGATCAGTCCTGTTCATGTTCATGAAAACCTCCTTCATCACCTCTACAGACTGCTGACCGCACTTGTCCACCATTAAATCTACCAGATCTTCTACCTCACTTTCCACTGGCAGTTGTCTCTGTGAGAAGAGAGGAAGGCTCCTCTGGAAGAACGTGAACTGCAGCAACCACTTGAATGTTTGAAGCTCCTCGTAACTCAAATCACTGAGTGTTTCTGAAAGCAGCTCTTTCACAGCCGCCATTGTTGCCACCTGGAAAATTACAAGTACATGTAAATTGAGAAAATTGGAATGTTTTATGATACGTTTTTCTACATCACCTCAGGTACTGATACATTTTGTAATTATCTGTTTGTTAGAGCAGGTGATGATTCTGTTTTACTTCTACTTATCAATATCTATAACCTGATTAAGACTTGATTCAATTGTATTTAAAGGCTGTAACTATTTCACTGTGCTGCTCAAAAACTGAGATGAGCCTCCTGATCTTAACAAGGTGTTGTGGATGAATTCACCGTAGAAAAAGTTGGCAGGACAATTATATTTTCTCAATTTCATGTTTAGAATTTTGAAAGGTTGTTTTAGCTACACTGATTTGATGATGATAACAATGTCGAGCACAAATTGATCTCAGCCTGCATCTTATGAAATAAACGCTGTACTGTGCATGATCAGAGAGATATAACATCACTCACTTTGTGGATCAGTGCAGACAGGTGTTCATCCAAAGAGTGTTTCTCTGATGAGAAAGAAAGGAGAGAAAAAAATAATGATTAACATCAGGCAATACGTCTTTGTCAAAAAACACACAATTCAAAGAAGTCAACACAAAATTACACTCAAACCTCAACAATTGAATAATATATCAGACACTTTTCTCTCTCTCCTTGTACATATTTAGTTATAATATGATTATGTATTGTATATTAATACAATTTTATCATAATATTAGTATGTTAATAGATATATATTAGATGTAAAATTATTTAAAATGCCTCTATTCTCTACATTATTAATCTTATTGATTAAAATGTAAAGAGAGCAATACATATACATACATACACTTATGATACAAATGTTAAGGAACAGTTTTATGATTTTTAGATGTTTTTATCTTTATTGTCTTACTTTTGGGTCCTGAGCTGCTGTCTGACAACTTCTGCACCAAATCAATCCTGTTCATCTTCCTTAAAACGTTCGTGGTCGTCTCCACAGACTGTTGGCCGTAGGTCAGCACCAGTGAAAACACCATGACCTGCCTGTCTGCTGTCTGTGGCAGACTCAATGAGAAATCTGAGAAACGTCTGTGAAAGGGATTCTGATGCTGGAAGACATTCTTGAACTCTTTAAGCTCCCAGTCAGTCAAATCTTTCAATGTTTCCAAAAGCAGCTCAATGACAGACGCCATCGCTTCCACCTGGTAAATACAAAGAAAATGTTCATGAGGCAAAAGTGCAATTTCACAGCTGGGATAATTACTTTTCCTTTATCACATTTCAATAATGTCTATTTTTAAAAATATGGATGAGTTAAGAGAACATACATCATATCCCACCAGGTAATTGCACTGATAACATTTGTCAAACAAACTGCTTCTATATGCATACATTTCCAGGACGACATCAAAGTTATTCACTTTTATCCTCTTAAAAAGTATTTTATTAAATATTATTACTGTTATTATTATTATGACTATTTTACTGCCAGATTGTAACTCTTATGAAAACCACAAAAACTGCAATGAGCCTCTTGAATTTTAAACCAGTTACCAAATTTCTTGTAAGAGAGAGAGAGATAACCATAGAAGTAGATATAACCTGTGTTAATGACATTATTGGTAATTAACATTGATAATTAATATCTCTAGTGTACATGATATGAATCATCAGTTCAGCTCTGTGGGAAAACTGAAGAAGAATGGTTCGTATCATCAATAACAATGTTCAAGATGTCAAAGTGATGTAACATTACTCACTCTTTGGATCAGTGGAAGCTGCTGTTTATCTGAGGAGACAAAAAATAGAAAAACACCTTTTAGGAATTCATTAACATTTATAAAAGTAAGCTTGTGACTGGAAGGTTGTTGGTTCAATCCCCAGATCAACAGGATAAATCTGGGTGGGTAAAATTAAAAGACAAGGCCTTAAATCCTAACTAGTCCAGTGGAGATGCTTAGTGGCCAACAGGTCAGACTCTGGCTGTACTGGGTACAGCTTCTGGGTGAAAGTATGAAAACAACTTTATATAAATAAATAAAGATATGTATAATGTATATATTAATTTACATGTATACACGTATTGATGCAAAAGACTTAATCCAAAAATGACCCTCAAATAGCCTTGTTAGTGATATAAAGATAATAACAATATTTAGAACTACTTTAATAATTTCCAACAATGTACAATTGCTTAAGATGTATTTGTTATTTATATAACAGCTTAAAGTTATGCATAATTAAGGGCATGGCTGCTTTGAGTGACAGGTGGCTGCCGTCAGGTGGCGTTTTTCACAAACCAGGTTTCATTCAGTCTGACACAGCTCAGCTCTGTTCCACTCAGAGTTAGGAGGAGTCAGACACTGCCAAGATGGTGACTGATAAAACTTTACACACCCAGGGATGACTTCACGGAGGCTACTTCCATGTGTAATACAGTCTGTGTGAATCAAACTGTAAACTGTAACTGATATTTTGTTCATCCTCAAAAAGCTTCAGTTGTTTTTAAAGAAAACAAAATAATAAAGAATTTATTGATTTAAAAAAAAAAAATACAATAAATCTACTCAATAATGAAACCAGAAATATTATAGAGGCTGCATTCAAATCAACATATGTCTGTAGTCAAATTCATTCATGTGGTGTTGTCACATCGCTGACTGCCATTATAAAAGTCTTGTATTACACATTTATAAGACCAACGTTATTGTGTAATGTAGCAGCTTTTGTTTTCTTTCTCTGACCTTTGAGTCCTGAGCTGGTCTCTGACAGCCTCTCTACCAGATCAGGCCTGTTCATGTCCATGAAAACCTCTTTGGTCACCTCCATCGGCTGCTGGTTCTCCACCATCACATCCACCAGTTCCCCTGCACTCTCTGCCCAGTACAGTCGTCTCAATGAGATGCGTGGAAGCCCCTTCTGGAAGTACGTGAACTGCAGCAAATACTTGAATTTCTCAAACTCCTCTTGACTGAAATCCTTCAGTGATTTCCAAAGAACATGTTTCACAGCTGCCTGAAAAAAAAAATCAAAGGATATGTTATGCAAATGTGTCATTTATTAACTGGGATAGGTAAAGAATTATTTCCTTGGGTTTTTATCAATGTCAGTGTTTTAGACAAGTGGATGAGATTCATATTTTTTACAAGATCCTCAAGACAATGATACACTTGGTAATATCTGTTGGAGTATTTGTGTTTTCTCGACAAACACAAAGTATTGTCTGTGTATACATCTTTTAGCAACATCAATGCATGTGATGACTCCCTTCATCCTTTCATCACTTTAAACTGATTCATACGACCTTATATAACACAATAAAGACCTGCATCTATTGAAAAAGCTGAGATGTGTTTGACTCACTCTCTTCATCACTGCAGGTCGATGTTCATCCACAGACGGTTTCTCTGAGGAGAAAAGACATTTAAAATGACTCAGATTGTTTTAATCTAGTTCAACAAAGAGAGTGTATTCAAATCATAAAAACCTTCACATACTAAAGCATTCAAACAAAACATTAAACTCATAAAATGTATAAAATTGAGTGTGAATGTTGAATCTGTCATCATCAGTAATTGCTTATCCTCGGGTGGTGGGGGGCTGGAGCCAATGCCCATCATCACGCTCACATTCACAGTCGCCAATGAACCTAACCTGCATGTCTTTAGACTTTGGGAGTAAGCCGGAGAACCCGGTGAAAACCCTCAGTGACGCAGAGAAAACACGCAAACTCATGAAGGGTCCTAGCTGGGTTTGAACCCAGAACTCTCTTGCTGTGAGGCGACGGTGTTAATTATTGATCTGTGCCGGCAGTTTTTTATATTTCACTTAGGTAAGAACAGAAGCAAGCAGCACAAGCAGATTTGTTTTCCTCTGTTACCTTTGAGTCCTGAGCTGGGCTCTGACAGCCTCTGCATCAGATCAATCCTGTTCATTTTCCTTACAGCCTCCCTGGTTAAGTCAATAGACCGTTGACCAAAGTTCTCCAACATCTGATCGACTAATCCTTCCCTTTCTCTGGTGAGTCTTATTGATGACATGGTGAATGGAAGTTCCTTCCATTTGGCAGTCTCCTCCAGGATCCACTCGAATTTCTCGAGGTCTTTGTCACTCAAATCATTCAGAGTTTCCAAAAGCAGCTGTTTAACAGCTGACATTGTTGCTACCTGAAATAACCAGTACAACCATAAGACATATATTTAATTCACAAGGACAATTATTAATGTCTCTTTGCATCTTATCAGTGTTGATGTAGACGTTTCTGCTGGATTACAAAAGCTAATGATCTATTTGGTGATTGATGTTGTATTATTTAACGTTTACTTTTTTTATTGATTAGTATTGACAGTCCACAACTCCAAAGACGATTCCCCGTCATTCCTTCAACTTAAAACTGGTTAATTGTTTTTCTTTTAATTCACTGGGTGCAACTCTTTTCACAAACACTGAAATAAGTCTTTAAAATAAAAACATTGAAATGAATCATAGACTCAAAGAAAACATTTCCATCATGTCATGTTCTATATTTAGTTTGATGCATTGAACAATGGTTCAATAAATAGATATTTCTGATAAAAACTTTCCAAAGTTCACTTCACTGAGGCTCCAGCAGCAACCAGCTACCACCAGGCCAGGCTCCAGCAGCAGCCAGCTACCACCAGGCCAGGCTCCAGCAGTAGCCAGCTACCAACAGGCCAGGCTCCAGCAGCAGCCAGTTTCCACAGCCAGTTCCACCCGGCCAGGCTCCAGCAGCAGCCAGCTACCACCAGGCCAGGCTCCAGCAGCAGCCAGCTACCACCAGGCCAGGCTCCAGCAGCAGCCAGCTACCACCAGGCCGGGGCTCCAGCAGCAGCCAGTTTCCACAGCCAGTTACTACCAGGCCAGGCTCCAGCAACAGCCAGACCCCACCAGACAAGGGTTAGGCCAGGTTTCAACAGAAAATGGGACCAAAGCAGCAGAAAAACACTGAGGAGGAGTATGTATCGCTCACGCAGGTAAATGACCTACTGAATCAGCAGAAAGACATGTTCAATGCTCTATTACAACAACAACAAGATATATTCAAAAGCTTTGTCAAAGTCATTATGGACTCAACAAACTCCAGGGTGGATGCAATAACAAAAGAAGTGCAGGATCTGAAGTCAAGCATACAATACACACAGAAAGATGTTGATGAACTGAAAATCACTCAAGCTAAACAGTCTGATCACTGCAACACAATTCAAATGGACATCATGAAGTTATGTGAGAGTTTGCAGGTCATCCTGGACAAGCATGAGTACCTCGAGGGTCAATCAAGGCGGAATAACATTGTGATTGATGGAATACCTGAAACTCCAGGTGAATCCTGGGCAGACTCAGAGGAAAAAGTGAAGGACATGCTGAAGCAGAAGTTGCAGCTACAGAGGGAGATTGAGGTGGAACGTGCACACCGCACAGGTAAACCTGAAGCTACCAGAGAAAGACCAAGACCTATAGTTGTTAAGTTCCTGCGTTTTAAGGACAAGGCTGCGGTCTTGCAAAGGGCCAAGAACCTCAAGGGCACTAAGATATTCATCAATGACGACTACACGGACGCTGTAAGACATAAAAGGAAAGAACTGATGCCAAAGATGAAAGCAGCACGTGAAAGAGGAGATATCGCCTATCTTAGACATGACAGGCTAATCATCCATCCTCGCACCAGCACTCCATGCTAAGCTGGGTATGAAAGTATGCTTACATAAAATACTCTTTAAGAGATGAATGACTAACACAATCATGTCACAACACAAACAACCAAAGAGAGGCTTAGGTATTGCACATATTAACATAAACAGTCTTAGAAACAAAATAAATGAGGTCACTGAAATGTTATTTGAACACAAATTGCACTTTCTTGCTATCTCAGAAACTCACCTGGACTCTTCCATTGAAGATACTGAGCTAGAGATTAAAGGCTTCAACATTTACAGAAATGATAGAAATAAATATGGTGGGGGAGTAGCTTTTTATGTTCAGGATCATGTGCCTGTGAAAATTTGTACTGATATGATGAAATACAATATCGAAATACTATGGTTACAAGCATATCTACCTCATCGAAAGCCTATACTACTAGGATGCTGCTACAGACCACCTAGCGCCAAGAATGAATATCTTGATACAATATGTGATATGTTAGATAATAATGCTGTTGTGGGTCAGGATATTTACTTCATGGGAGATTTTAACATTGACTGGTTTGCTCATAACTGCCCTTTGAAAAACAAGATGCAAACTGCCACAAATACATGTGGACTTACTCAAGTTATAAATAAACCTACGAGAATATGTGTAAAGCAGGATGGCACTAAAACATCAACGTGCATAGACCATATTTATACAAATTGTCCAGATCTGTGTAATGAGATATTGTCTGTGCCCATCGGCAGCAGTGATCACAACCTGGTCATAGTTGTAAGAAACATCAAAGTAAGTAATCCTGGACCCAAAATAATTCTTAAAAGGTCATATAAACGGTTCAATCAAGATGTATTTGTTAGTGATGTGAAAAAAATCTGTTGGTCTGAAGTCTTAGCAGCCAATAATCCTGAAATTGCTCTACTGAAGTTTAACAATTTATTTTTGCCTCTAGTGGAGAAACATGCACCACTAAAAAAGTTTACTGTCAGGAATGCCAAAACACCCTGGTTAGATAAAGAAATTAAAGATGCTATGAGAATGAGAAATCAAATGAAAAAAACTGCAAGCATAACAGGAAATATATGTGACTGGGACCTCTATAAGAAAATGAGAAACTCTGTTACCAAACTTAACAGAAAAAAAAAGAAAATTTACTTTGAAAATCGAGTTAAGGGGGTAGGTAATGATAATAAAAAACTATGGAATGTTTTAAATGATCTGACAGGTAGAAAAAACAAAACAAATCCATCCTTTATGGAGGCAAATGGCACGTTCATCACCAAGCCCAATGAAATTGCAAACTATTTAAATGATTATTTTATTAGCAAACTAGAAAAATTGAGAGAAAACATGTCTAATCTAAGTAATGATATATCTCACCTATTAATAAGAAATAAAATCATGAATGGAAAAAACTCCAAGTTTAAACTGGAGAATATAAGCATTAACAAGGTAAAGGATTTCGTAAAAAACTGCAAAGACAAACCACCGGGTGTTGATGGCCTTGACAGCAGGTTTCTCAAAATAGCTGTTGATGAGATAGCTCCTGCATTAGCCCATATAATTAATTTAAGTTTTATGTGTGGTACATGTCCACAAGCATGGAAGCAGGCAAAAATAATCTCACTGCCAAAAAATAAGAAAATGCCCTTTTCCGGCTCAAATAGCCGTCCTATAAGTTTATTACCAGTATTAGGAAAAATAATGGAATCCATTGTATTTGAACAAATTAATAAATATTTATCTGCTTATGACATTATCTGTAACTCTCAACACGCTTACAGAAGGGCTCACTCCACGGCAACGGCGCTGACTAGCATGTCCGATGATTGGCTTAGAGCAATTGAAAACAAAAATATGGTTGGTATTGTATTTCTGGATTTCTCAGCTGCTTTTGATGTAATTGATCATCACTTACTACTAACAAAACTGTCCTGCTATGGCTTTGAGCAAACTGCACTAAATTGGTTTTATAGCTATCTATCAAACAGGACACAAACAGTATTTTTTAATGGCAGCTACTCAGAAACCAAAACCATGACATGTGGAGTACCTCAAGGGAGCTGCCTTGGTCCTTTATTATTCAGTATTTTCACAAATGATTTACCGTATGTATTAGAGAAAGCTAACACAATTATGTATGCGGATGACGCAACCATTTATACATCAGCATCTACTAACAATGACTTAGAAATTATTATAGATAAGGAACTAGAAGGTGTGGCTGAATGGGTTAAAGTAAACAAGCTTTTCCTGAACATATCTAAAACTAACTGCATGATTGTAGGCTCAAATTATAATATTGATAGAAACCCTGTATTAAATATTAAAATTAATGATATCTCTATAGACCAGGTACATGAGACCAAATTGCTGGGAGTGACAGTTGATAACAAATTATCATGGAAAAAACACATTAATAATATGATTGCAAAGATGGGCAGAGCGATATCAATTCTAAGAAGACATGCAACTTTTATGAATCCAAAAATCTTGAAAACAGCAATACAATCGATAATATTATCACATCTCGACTATTGCCCAGCAGTTTGGTCGAATGCCACTGGAGACATGTTAAATAAACTACAATGTATACAGAATAGAGCTGCCCGCACAATACTAAAGTGTGACTACAGGACAAATATTATTTCTATGCACAAGGAACTTAATTGGTTATTGGTCAAAGACAGACTATTGTACTCACTGCTAATTGTTATTAGAAATATATCTGTCCTAAAAGCACCTTTTATTTTGTTTAAAAACCTTGCTTTTAGTGCAGAGAGTCATAAATATATCACCAGACATGCAGCTGTAGGAAACTTTACATTACCTAAAGCAAGATCTAACGCCATCAAGCGCACATTTCTGTTTAGAGGTATGAAAGAATGGAATTCACTGCCTAAAAATATCAAACTCACCACTAACATAAAGCAATTCAAAATATTAATAAAACAGTATTTATCAAAATAAGAAAACATGGTATATTTATATATATGTAGTATATTTCTATAGATATATGATATGTGTTATTATAATGTATATGCTGTAGAAAGAAGGTGTATATACAACATATGTATTGGTATGTGTTAGTAGATTTTGTAATGATGTATACATATATGTAGAAATGTGTGTAATATGGATTAATATGTGAATAATTGTAATAATTTGTTTTGTTTTATTTTTTATTTATTTATTTTTTTTTTTATTTTTATTTTTTTATTTTTTATGTTTTGTGTTTTTAACTGTATATTTGATACTGTTGGACCCCAGGAAGAATAGCTGTGGCTTTGCTGCAGCTAATGGGGATCTTAATAATAAACTAAACTAAACTAAACTAAACTGTTTAAGTAAAAAGTAAGAAGAAACATACATGCTGACATTTCCTCATCTCATCCTCAGTGGTAAAGATATCATATCATTATTGTTTGATGAATTTGTATTATCATTTAAAATGTTCAAGATAATAATAGTTTTTAATCAAAAATGAAAGGGGTGTTGTATGAAGACAGAGAAATGTTAAACTACTCACTCCCTGGATCAGTGCAGGTCGATGTTCATCGGAGTGTTTCTCTGAGGAGAAAAGTGGTCAGAAAAATTTGACCTAACATCTGAAAATGAACTCTCTTATCAGACGTTTTTTTAAATTATTTTTAAAATACACAAAACAACAATTAAACCACCTTAGTCTTTTTTGCCCCCCCTTTTTTTTAACAAACAATTATGTGTCTTCTTTTCTCTACATTATAATGTAAAGAGAAGAATGACATTACACAGCTTATAAAACATATAAAACAAGTTAATGACAAGTTTAGTGATTTAAATGTTTTGTCTTATTGTGTTACCTTTGGGTGGTGAGCTCCTGTCTGACAACCTCTGCACCAGATCAGTCCTCTTCATCTTCTTTAAAACCTTCTTGGTCGTCTCCACAGACTGTTGTCCTTCAGTCTGCACCAGTAAAAACACCATGTCCTGCATGTGCATTATCTCCAGCAGCATCAATGAACTGGATGAGATGCGTTCTGTGAGGTCAGTTTCTTGCGAGAGGATCAACTTGAAATTCTCGAGCTCATCTTCTCTCAAAGCAGCCAGTGTTTCCAAAAGCAGCTCTATGACAGACGCCATAGTGTCCACCTGGTAAATTTAAGGACACGTTTAGAGCAAAAAAGTATCATTTCTCAGCCTTACATCTTGTCTGATCAGAAGCCCAAACAATTAGTTATTTTAGCTTTAGTTTAAAGTCAGACATTTCTCACTTTCTGGATCAGTGCAGGCCAATGTTCATCCAAACTGTGTTTCTCTGAAGAGAAAGGGAATAAAAATGAATGATTTAACATCACTCTTTAGAATCTGACACTGTTGAGACTATAGAAAGTCTAATAAGAATTTATTTCAATGAATTGAATGAACACAGAATTTACTTTAAAATATCTAAAAACACAACCTGGTGAACACTGTCTCATTTGCTATTAAACTCTATTAAATATATTCTGAAATGTAAATAAAAACAACAACTACTTTGAGTAAACTATTTTCTTAGTTCAAGGAATAGTATTTGTTACTTTGTTTTATGTTTATCAGTGATTTAAGTGTCTTAGTTTTCATAGTGCACCTACCTCCCTCTGCAGTTTTCACAACAAAATCTTCAGCTGATGATCCTGCAGCTGCAATACATTTAATAACAATTGTTATTGTAATAATAAATGCAATATGTGCCATTGAGTCAGAGAAACCTGAAATGCATTTAAGATTCTTGTCAGGTGTGTGTACTGAAGGCAAGAGGAAACCATGGTTAAAAAGACCAGAGAGGGAATCAATGAGAAAACACTGAAATAATCGACTTCAATATTATGAAACCACGCATATTTATTAATTATGACATATTAATGTGACAGTTGTCTTCTTTATCTTACCTTCATGTCCTGAGCTGGTCTCTGGCAGCCTTTGGACCAGATCAGTCCTGTTCATGTTCATGAAAACCTCCTTCACCACCTCCACAGACTGCTGACAGCACTTGTCCACCATTACATCTACCAGTTGTCCTGCCCCTCTTAGATCCAGCTGTTCTGCCAGTGACATAAGAGGAAGGCTCCTCTGGAAGAACGTGAACTGCAGCAACCACTTGAATGTTTGAAACTCCACTGAACTCAAATCACTGAGTGTTTCTGAAAGCAGCTCTTTCACAGCCGCCATTGTTGCCACCTGGAAAATTACAAGTACATGTATATTGAGAAAACAATAATGTTTTTAGATGTGTTTTTCTGCATCACCTCAGCTACTGACACATTTGGTAATGATCCGTTTTTCAGGGATGATGATTCTCTATTCCTTCTACTTTTAATATCTCTAACTATAAATTGGATTTCCAGATTGTAACTCTTTAACTGTGTTCCCCAAAAACTGAGATAAGCTTTAACAAGGGTGTTGTGGATAAAGTCACCATAGAAACAGAAAGACTGTTTTAACTACATTGGCTTTATAATAACTTTATTGAGCAGAAATTGATCTCAGCTTTGCTTCTGTGGCAAACTCAATTTAAAATCATGATTTTGGTTTATTTTATCGTCTTTCAATTTCTATATGATTTTAAACCTGGATCTTATCCAATAAATGCTGTCCTGTGCATGATCAGTTAGATATAACATCACTCACTTTGTGGATCAGTGCAGACAGGTGTTCATCCAAAGAGTGTTTCTCTGATGAGAAAGAAAGGAGAGAAAAAAAGAAAGATTGACGTCTTTGTCAAAAAACACACACTACAAAGACGTCAACACAAAGTTACACTCAAACCTCAAAAATTGAATAATATATCAGACACTTTTCTCTCTCCTGAAATATTTTTTACATATTTAGTTATATTATAATATGATTATATATTGTATATTAATACATTTTTATCATATTAGTATGTTAATAGATATATATTAGATGATTTAAAATGTCTCTCTTCTCTACATTATTAATCTTATTGATTAAAAAGTAAAGAGAGGAATACATATACATACATATACTTATGATACAAATGTTAAGGAACACTTTTGTGATTTTTACATGTTTTTATCTTTATTGTCTTACTTTTGGGTCCTGAGCTGCTGTCTGACAACTTCTGCACCAAATCAATCCTGTTCATCTTCCTTAAAGCGTTCCTGGTCGTCTCCACAGACTGTTGGCCGTAGGTCAGTACCAGTGAAAACACCATGTCCTGCCTGTCTGCTGTCTGTGGCAGACTGCATGAGAAATCTGAGAAACGTCTGTCAAAGAGAATCTGACGCTGGAGGTCATCCTTGAACTCTTTAAGCTCCCGGTCAGTCAAATCTTTCAATGTTTCCAAAAGCAGCTCAATGACAGACGCCATCGCTTCCACCTGGTAAATACAAAGAAAACGTTCATGAGGCAAAAGTGCAATTTCACAGCTGGGATAATTACTTTTACTTTATCACATCTCATCAAAGTCTGTGTTTTTGAAATGTGGATGAGTTAAGAGAACATACATCACATCTCTACTGGAAATAATGCCACCGATTTGTCCAACAAACTGCTTGAATATGTAAACATTTCATAAATGACATCAAAGTGATATACTTTCAAGTATTTTATTAAATATTATTATCATAATTATTATTATTATTTTACTGCCTGGGTGTAACTCTTTTGAAGACAACAAAAACTGCAATAAAACTCTTGATTTTGAACTTCTGGTAAATAAAAAAGTTAAACAATTAAAAAATAAAAGTCACTTTTTCAAAAAACATCCAAGAAGAGCATATCTATATAAATATCTCTATATATATATATGTATTTCCATAGATATATATATTACCTATGTTAATGATATTATAGGTAAATAACATTGATGATTTATATCTCTAGTGTACATGATATGAATCATCAGTTCAGCTCTGTAAGAAAACTGAAGAAGAATGGTTTGTATCATCAAAGATAATGTTCAAGATGAAAAAACATTCTGAACTTCATCGACTGAATAAAAGCTCTGGCGTGTAAAGTCACAGTGATGTGACATTACTCACTCTTTGGATCAGCGGAGGCTGCTGTTTCTCTGAGGAGACAAGGAAAAGAAAAACACCTATTAGGAATTTATTAACATTAATATAAGCAAGGTTGTGACTGGAAGTATAAATCATGGTGGGTAAATTTAAAAGACCAGAACAAGGCCTTAAATCCTAACTAGTCTAGTGGAGACGCTCAGTGGGCAACAGGTCAGACTCTGGCTGTACTGGGCAGCTTCTAGGTGTGAATGTGATTTATACTGTACATATTTACATGATCATGATGCAAAAGATTTCATCCCACAATGACACTCAAATAGCCTGTTTAAAAATATTTAGAACTACTTTAAGATTTTCGTTCAATTGATTTAGATGTATTTGTAATGGAAACATACACAAATATAAAAGAACAGAACTATTTTTTTTTTTACCCCAAGCTTACATATTTAATATCTACATAATACAATCCATAGTTTCACACATCCCTGTCTTCTCTGCCTTACCTTTGGTTCCTGGGCAGATGTCTGATAATCTCTGCTCCAGATCAGTCCTCTTCATCTTCTTTAAAACCCTTTTGGTCAACTCCACACACTCTGCACTGTTCGTCTCCACCAGCAGCTCCACTATGTCTGCCTTGTTGGCTGCTTTCAGTCGACTTCTTGAGATGGATGGGAAATCTTTCTCATATTCAATGAGTGACTTGAATTCCTGAAGCTCCTCTGAACTCAAATCATTCAAAGTTTCAGTCAGCACCTTTTTCGTCGTCATTGTTTCTACCTGGAAAATAAAAGGAACATTGTGAATCAATTTGTATCTTTTCTGAATGTATGGGATTAGAACACTGACATAAATCGCGCACTCGTAATGAGATCCAGGCGCAAATCAAACATCCGCAAGCGCATATTGTTTTTTCGAGCACTGTCAAATCACTCACAAGCTCTTTTTATCTGCATCTCTGGTCCCTAGACCAATATTGTAGCCTGCGAGGAGAAAAACACGCTTTGCATACGCAGAGTCCGCTCATGACACTTTCACCTGCTCGCGCGCGTAAAGTCTTCTCCATAGACTGTATATAAATAATGGATGTAGGGACCGTGACATCACCCATTGGTTTGTGGACTGCCCATTGGAAGCCTCGAGTTCAGCGTTACACTCGTCAGCGTCTTGCGTTACCATCTTGTTTCCGATACGGGGAGCAGACCATATTTGGTCTGTGGAGGAGCGAGAGGGATCTGATCACTGACTACACGCCTCTCTACACCTCAACCTGACTGATTCATGTTAGCATTAACTGGAGCATTAAATGGGATGTTAGTTTTGGCTAGCATAAAAACAAAACAAAATGTATGTCACTTACCTAAGAAAAATGAAAAGCGACTCCTTGGAGTGTCTGTTAGTCCAACCAAACACTGAACAAGACATTTTTAATGAACAAAACGTTCAAATAAACTGTCATTAAGTGAAAATACAGTAAAAGGTTCAAAGTTATGAGACCAAACCGGTAAACGTCCTTTTTTATATCTATATAACGTATATAACTTTGACACGTTTCCACGGATTCGCATTGTTCTGCTTCTCTCCTGATGACAGCTCACCTGTTAGTGACCTGTCAATCAAAGGTAGCCACGGCCCAAATCATAAGATTCTTTATCTTCTATTTTCCTCTAATTGGGGCCATTTTTTTAACTATTAACATCAAATTGTCTTGAAGAAGATTTTTCACTAGCGATCAAGACCATAGTGTTGTCCTAAAAAAAATTCTGAGGTAATAAATTAATTGCATTGAAATAAATGGACAGAAATGTTTTTTCAGCCACACTCAGCACCCCCTGCTGGAATTTTCAGTACAATGCAGCTTAAGGCACTTCCTGGTTTGCCTTCCTGCTCGCACCTGGAGGTTGCCGCCGCCTGGTCTGCTCGCAAAACTTTCTTCTGCTCGTAGTACATTGCTCTGTGTGACATTTTGCAAACATTCAAGCCAAGACAATGTAATTAATATAGCACCAAATCTCAATACATGTTATTCAGGCATTCAGGGCTGTGTGGTTTGTCCAGTTTGTCCTAGTGGTGCTGCCTTACCGTGTTGTCTAATCGGCGAAGTCGCTCAACCAATCATATTTGGTACAATGGTGATTGGCATGCCCCCCCCCCACACCCGCCCCCTTACCGACAAAAAACGCCCACTAAAAACACAAACTGCACGAGAACAAAACAGTTTTGTGAGCGAGCAGAGAAAAGTTTTGCGAGCGTTTTTTCTCCTTGCAGGCTACAATATTGCTCTAGGGAGCAGAGATGCAGGATAGTGATTTGCGGATGTTTGATTTGCGCCTGTGCAGGTCTCAGTACGCGTGAGCGATTTATGTCAGCGTTCTAATCTCATACGAATGATTAATTGCTACATTTAGAATTGCCTGCAGGTGAAGAGACAAGCAAAAATTTTCACCAGGCAATAAAAATCTAGACGTGGTATCTATTTATAAAAGCAAGAATCGTGTGTGTATGGATGTGTGTCTAGGGCATATCTCGCTGACCGTTAGTCAGACTGACCTAAGATTTCGTATGTGGCTTGCGCATGGCACGAAGGTGTGCATCCTCGCTTTTGACATTTTTTAAATTCATTTTTCAAAATATCATTATTTACGTAGGACGTGTTGCGGCATTGCACTGTTTCTGATCGGACGCCTTTTAGGGGAGCTCCACCCCATTGTGTGATAGGCCTACACCTGGTCAGTAACACAATTCACTCTGGATTTCCACCCTGACTCATCTCATCTGTAAGTCTATTTAGCCTACCTATCTTTCAGAGTTTTAAAGTGCGCTACAAGGTTCGATTTTCCAATAATATTCAAATAGTTTCCAGCGAATATCAATGTTCAATGTGTATGTGCTGGATGGTGTGCGTACTTTATGAAAAGTAAGTGTTTTATGGAGTTGCAGACGTTGTAGTGGTCTGCATGTAATGTGCAAATTATTCTATTTGCGATTAGCATGCTTCTTATGTTGCATTACTATGTCATTCAGGGATGACATTCATGTTGCTTAGCGTAATGCCCATAATTATTTGATATTAGATACTTCTATGCAGTATAGTATATTAGCTAATTGGTTCATGTTAATGTACTTTTAGAGCAGCATACTGCGTAATGTGCTATCTCACGATTAGCATGTTAAGGAATACATACTTCCTAAGGGGCACTTCACTAGTGTTTGAAAATACAAAATTATTTTTTGTCGATCTGATCTACCTTTAATTTTTCAACCACTGAAATATAGGATATATAAGTTTGTCCACAACTCTCAATTTTATCGTTAACATATTTAAATACACTGATATGTTTGTATTGTTTTCAATTCAATGTGGAACAACTAGAATTCACAAATCACAGCATTCTGTTTTTATCAAGCTTTCCACAGCAAACAACTATTTTAGAATCAGGGTTGTGGATATAATGTTTCAGCTGAGTATTTATTTGAGAAGTTTGCAAACATTTCACATTTTATTTTGATTCTCATTTGTATTCACCATTTGTCTCAAAAACAGTGATTTTATGACAGAAACTACATTTAATATCTGCTCTTCATCACATAAATGAGGATTTTGCTTACTGTATCTATGACGTTCTCGTACTTCCTTTTTTCTTCCACTTTGAAGTCAGCAATTAGGAATGGCTCATGCATCTCAAGGATTCTGTACAAGATGTTTTCGACAGCTGAACCTTTACTTTGGCAAGAATATAAGAGCAGCCTCATCTTTTCCTGAGAGGTAGGCAGAGCACTGATTTTCTCATATTCTTCATCACTGAGGACACGTCTGTCAAGAAGATCGTCCAAAATGAGTTGAATGTTGCTCACTCTCTGGATCAGCTGGACTCTATGTCTTAAAAAGAAATCGTCTGAGGAAAGAGGGAAAAATTACACCACAATAAGCAGTCAGATTAGGCAATAATATGCAGCTAACTTCATACATTTATTAGGAGGATTTATTATAAAATTTCTACTTTCTATACTTTAAAATGTAGATGACCGAGTGATTAAAAACACAATAATTAATAAAATAAATAAATTAATATCAAAAACACACAATTCATGACTTGGATTTCATAAGAAAATGACTTAATTATCTGTAACAGTGATCTTTCCAGTACAGTTTGCATTCATTGATTTTTTTAAACTGAATATAGGTCCAGGATTTATAATTTGGGATTTATACTACATGGGAAAGAATAAGTTATACAGTCATGAAATGGCAAATTCTCCAAATGTCAGTATTTTATGATGACATTGAT
>NC_081524.1:25222723-25265223 GCF_030273125.1 Centropristis striata | reverse complement strand
TCTAAACTGGATGGCTTATGATACCAATTTCACATCAGGGATTCTTCATCAAAAATATAAACAATGGGCAAATAGAGATATAACAAGAATTGGCACAATAATTGAAAAAGGAGAAATCTTCGCAAAATAAAGACAGAATATAAATTGGAGAATCAATAATTCTTTATGTATTTCCAAGTCAGAGATTATTTTAATTTAAAAAAAATCAAGCCTGAGTTACCTAGTGAATTGAATGGAATCACCATAACAGCAAAAAACATAGCCAGTAATATCAGTATTGCACCACGGTATGGTGAGAAGTAGAAATACTGGAAGGAATTTGTTGGAAAACAGCTTTTTTCTCACACCCAAATTGAAAGGAGGGATCCTACATGTTCCATAGCTCTAATGGAGACAGTGTGGAGAAATTAATGCTGATTACTTCCATACTTTTTGTGTGTAAAAAATAAATATGTACTGGGATGATGTATGGGAAGGGATGAAAGCAATTCTAAGACATTCAGGAACTACTTAGGAACTACCTAAGACTTGACTCCATGTGTTATACTTGGGAAATTTAACACAGAAACAATCTGCATGCTATGAAAAATGGGAAAAGTGGACTGTCTTTATAAAAACACTGAAGAGACTTGACAACAAAACGTGGATTATTGTTTGCTGACACCAAGCTTTGTATTTTGGGTTACGCTGTTTTGTACTTGCATGAAAAAAAAAGAGAAGAAAAGGAAAAGATGTAAAGAAAAGCAAGAAAAATATATCAATAAATAACAGGGATCTGTTTGGGTTTGAAAGCATTTTAGGTGAGTTCTGCAGGATGAGTTTGGCATAATTCATTCTTTCCGTTTATACGCACACACACGCGCGCACACACACACACACACACACACACACACACACAAATTCATATATGTTACCTTGGTTACATTCATATTTCAGTTGTGTTGTGGCAGTAGCTCACCAGCAGCTAGGCCGATCTGAGAATAGTTGGATATATTTTTTTAACCGTTCAATCTTTTTGTTTTTTGACAGAGCCAGCGTGTATGGAGGTGGTCGTCACTTGTGTTGAGTGTACATTGAGTGCGTATGTCTGATTCGGTATGTGCATCTTTTACTGTGTGACGTGATGTGATGTGTGTACTGTGAATGCTCTTGTATTAGCCTTACGTGAGCACTTCCTGAAATGCTCTAGATGTTATGACAGATTTTATTCCAAGAGTGGTTATTGGTGGGGTTATATGAATAAAATTGACTTGACTTTTACAGACACCTGAGTGTTTATAGCCTTTTATCATTTTCTCTCTGTTTGGAAGCAACTGTAAATTAATGGCTCAGCGGTTGATTACAATTAAATTAGGCATCTAGTTGAATTACACGTGTGACTAGTAATTGGCAGAATTGTGAATGATGCATTTTGGAAAGAAATGATAAAATGGCCTCCAATAAATATAACAATCCAACCCACTTGGGGGTGCTAGAGAACAGACATGTAGCAGAGGGACTGCTTTTGGTACCCTTGGTTTGAATTTTTTTTTGGAGACATGATAGAACTCATACTGTGTGTGTGTGTGTGTGTGTGTGTGTGTGTGTGTGTGTGTGTGTGCGTGTGCGTTGTGTGTGTGTGTGTTTGCGTACCTGTGTTCGTAGGATCTCTCCTTTGGTTAGCTGCATGTCCCCAGTGAGCTCTTTAACAGTGATGCCCAGTGGCTCCAATCGCTTACTGAAGTAATTAGTCATCTCAGCTGCCAAGGCCTTCATAGGAGCCACATAGACTATCTACAGAGAGAGGGAGAGGGACATAGACATAAATAGGATAAAAAACAGAGAAGGTAGAAGATGGGGGTGGGGCTGGGGTGGAGGAGGGTACGTGAGAGTGGTACTGGAAGGACACTGTCGTGATAAATGAGCAAACAGAGGCAGGATCATTTGTTCCCTGGCAACCAGTACAAATCACAATTTATTGTGAAATATGATGCCAGCCACTTGCATGGGTAAAGTTTAATGGTGATGTATGAAAAGTGGCTATCGTCACTGGCTGGCACTGTGCAACACTGTGCGTGAGTGAGTGTGTTTATGGATGTGTAAGCCTTCATGACAGAGAACAAAGCCTTTTGGATGTCTGAATTATTTATCTGAGTGTGTGTTAGGATCTGACACAATGGGTTTATGCATTGACGAACAAATATTTTTAGACTTAGCTGCCAATAGCTGACATTTTATGCATATATTGAAGATTATATTATTTTATTCAATGTATTCTTGCTGTATTTAATTTTGACCACTTTCATATTCTATTTTCAAAAACAAGTAGTCAACCTAGGAAACAAAAGTCACAATAAAAACTCTACTCTGATTCCAAAAAAGTTGGGATGCTGTCTCAAATGGAAATAAAACGGTGTGATCATTTGCCTTAGCCTTTCTGACATATATTCAGTTGAAAGCTGTACAATAAATAGCGCATACATCCACGTCAACATACATACACCATTTCAAGAATTACTTCATGTGATCATTTAATGCTGCAATGGCCTTTGCATGAAAGCTGTTTTTTAGTCTGTTTGTATGTGTTTTCATTGTCCTGTAGGTAACAGTTTGAAAAAGGTGTGGCCAGGGTGGGATGAGTCATCGATAATGGTCTGGGCTCTTTTGAGGCGGGGGGAATTGTAAAGTTGATGTTCAAACTGATAAATTTGATTGTTTATTGTAACTATGGACTCATTCTGAATATGATACCTGGAACACATTACCAAAAAGTTGAAACAAGAGAATGTTTACTCCTGTTACATCACCTTTTCATTTAACACTCAGTAAGCATAGAGGAAGTGAGGACACTATTTTAGCTTGATACATGACTACAGTTGCTCAACAATCTGGGATCTGGACTGCAGGCAGGCCAGTCTAGTATCTGCACTTTTTTTCATTTGAAGCCATGCCTTTGTTACATGTGGAGAATGTGGCCTGGCTTTAAGGTTTGGCATTGTCTATAAAATAGGCATATGACGATGGCCAGTTAAAAATCATGATGGACAATGACATCATCAGCACAAGTCATCCAAACAACTCAACCCGTATGGGCACAAAACCCACTGCAGGAGCTACATCCCCCATTAAGAATAAGAGGATGTCTGTCATTTTCTTCATTCTTTTACCAAAAATGAGTGCATTACAAAGACTGTAAAAATAAGTGCATTCTTAAAAGTTCAAATTAGTTTGAATGAATTGTCTTGATGGGACAGTTCTAGTGTGCACCATTAAATAAATCAGAATAGCTACTTTTAAAGCACTTAATAAATGCCACTGCAAATTCACCCAGGTGTAGGTTTGGATGGGGGATGGAGCTTTTAAATCACGATGTTGGACTCAGTGGTCGATGACTGTCAACTATCACAATGATCAATGACATCGTCCATCAGGCCAACCTACTTGGCATTGTCCTGCTGAAATAAGCAGGTGTTGGGACCACAGCTATGCCACAGGGACACATTTGTGTGTATTGGATTGGTTTGAATGTAAAGGCAACAGCTCTTTGTTTTCCAACAGAGGACACAGCCACCAAACTCAACCCCAGGATTGAGTTGCATTTACAGTATGTGTATGTGTGATAACCTCATTGGTCAGAAATGCCCTGCGAGGTATATGTGTACTAAAAACACCTATGATAAGAACAAATCATTGCATTACAAGTAAAGGAGTGAGAATATGGAACAACTGCCATGAAATTAAATCATGCACAACAAGTGTTAAGTTCAAAAGGCTTATGAAAAATGATATGCTTAATAATAAGTATAGGTTACAAACTGGATGAGGACGTTCCTGTAACTGCCTTCAGTGTTTTGTTTTGTTGTTGTTACTTGATTGTTTCACGTATCACTTAGACGGGGCAGATGCATGTATATGTATGGAGTTATATATACTGTGTATGTATATATGCATCTAGCCTTTTTTTTTATTTTTTTTTTTACACTGTTTCTCTATAGCCTACGTTGTTGTTGTTAATATTTCTGTTCAAAAGGAAGAATTAATACATGAAAAAAAAATGAGAATGAAAGACCTCTGACACTGCATGGGGTCTCTAGTTGAAGAAGGCAGGACTCCATTTCTTCACTCTCTCCCCTGAGACACAGACCCTGCTGCACTCATAGGCAATTGAAAACTGTAGAAAACATGTTTTTGGAACATTGCACATTGTCCTCTATGTCCATAAGGTTACAGGTTATTTTTATGTATGTTTCTGATTGACAGAAGTGTAATGCTAATAAGAAATGTTCATTGTTTAGGTTTTGTATTAAGCAGATTTTAGCCATTTCAGTGTTTCAGAGATATTTTTGACAACTGGTGTAACTGTAACAAATTTGGGAATGGATCAGTTATCATTATATAGCCAATGAGTAGTTCCAGTATTTTATTTTAGGAAAGTTTGGGTTTTTCAGTGCTGGTGTACAGCTGCAAGTAAAGGTACATTGTTTATAATTTAATGTTTTTAGTGTTTAGCATGTCAGCCCATGTTTAAATGCAGTGTTTTTTTGACAATTTCATACAAGAAAATACTACTAAACACACAAGAAAAGAAGAAAACTCTGGTACAGATCACCAGTGGGGTTTCATGACAAATCGGCGAAACACACAAAGCCTTTTGGAGGAAACATAATCAAGTAAATCTAGCTGTCCTTGACTTTAAAGTATGAGAAAGCTCCCATTTAAACACTGCCTGAAATCCCAGCTTCCAAAGCTCCAAGGATCAGATGTGAATCTCTGCATGGGGTGTGTGAGTCTCAGCAAGGAGCATGCTTAATCTCCATGAGGCATGTTGAGAGACTTGGGGGTGGAGTAACACTGAAAACATCACACATTCATTATTTTAAATTCTGACTGTGATTTTGCCTGACAGCCATACAGACATACTACAGTCAGTCCAGGTAAAATAGTCCCCACAGACAACCAGTGTAATATGTGATCAAACAGCATCATATCCACCGTAGAGGCATAAGCGACCCTGTATTCTGGCTCTGTTTGTGTGTGTGTGTGTGTGTGCATTAGCGTCCGACCTTGAACTCATCCTTCTTGATGACGCCACCAGGCTGCAGGTGCTGGTGGATCTCGTGAAGAACGGTCAGCATGGCAATGTTGGTCTTGCCGGCGCCAGTTGGAGCACAGATGAGCAGGTTTTCGTTGGTGTTGTAGGCTGTCTCAAACACCATGGACTGGATCCTGTTCAGACGTTTCATCCCCTTAAACACCAACTGCGCGATCTGTGAAAACCAAGAGAGGGAAGGAAAGGATGAAAAAGGGTATATTAGAGCTGGGTGATATATGGAAATAAAAGATATATCTATATATTTTTAAATGTGATATGGAATTAGACCATCTCGCATACATATTGATATAGTTCAAATTTGCACTGTGATCCTTGCTCCAGGCAAGCTGCAGCTTTTATTTAAGATCTTTTTTTATTTAAGTGTGCACTTTGTGGAGCTTTGATTTTTTTTTTTTTAAAGTACTCCTGTTGTTATACAGTATTTATGTTCACTTAAATAAATGGTTTCAATAAAACTACTTGTGACATGTCATATTTGACTTTGACTGAACATTTGCTCTCACTTTGCGATATATATCGTGTATCGATATTCATCCTAAATATATCTGGATATGACTTTTGGTCCATATCGCCCAGCCCTAGGGTATATAAAGATATCATTGCAAAATAATTATCATACAAAAACCTGTATCAAATTTCATGTTATATATATATATATATATATTTTTTTTTTGCGAGTAATATATCTTGCCTTTATTGTTTTAATAAAAACACAGTGCATATGTATATAAAGAATATCACAAAACATTTAATTTATCATCAAACATGTTATCTGCTGTGAACTATTGGGAAATGTCAGGAATTTGGAGCATTTCAACAAAAGGGGGAAGGGTTATACAGCTCTACAGTATTGGCTTCCCAGTCCTCCTGACCCAATTTTCTGTGACAAAAACACACGGAAATCTTGTACCCAGTGTTCTGACATGAAATATAGACAAGCGATCAGTTACGGTATGTGCTAGTGACTGGCCTAACAGGTAAGTGACTGCACAGAAAGAGGAGCACCAAGAAGCATGAAAATGTGTGTGGTGGGATCAGCTGTCACTCAAGCTGCCTTCCGTCTGCCTTCACTATGGCAACAGAGTGTGGGTGATGGCCCTCAATCTCACACTGCCTCTGATAAGTAGAGAAATGGCCACTGTGAAGGACAGTTGGTGCCACACACACACACACACACACACACACACACACACACACACACACACACACACACACACACACACACACACACACACACACACACACACACACACACACACACACACACACACACACACACACACACACACACACACACACACACACACACACACACACACACACACACACACACACACACACACGAGGGAGTGAAAACATCCAGCTGCTGCACAGGTGAATTAATTATTTGTACAGTCCGAAAAGCATATTAAAATATGATTAAAGTCTGCATGCATGCTGGAAAATGAGCTTTGAGCGTAATGAGGGCTGTCCTTTCTTCTGATTTTCACAGAGCAACATCCACACTTTTATATTGATTGAAACGGATGAAAAAAATAAAATAAAAGTACTGCACTGTCCATTGCACACACCTTTCACTGCAGCTCACAGTATGCAGGCTCCTCTGGCGCTGAGGATGCTCTGATATGCTCACTCATGGAAAGCACATAGAAACAAGCTGCTGATTACACTGCACCATCAGTCACTATCCTAAGTAATTACATTTATAATATATATTTGCAATGGAAGTGGTAATTTATTCATTAAATCTTCAGATGGATTATTGCATTGTTGGTTTCTATTATCCTTATTTTATTATTTTATCCCTCAAGCATACTGTGCACATAAAAGCATCGCAGATCCAAAACATTTAATCTACTCTACTGTACAGTGTTTGCATAAGCACAGATGAGCGCAAATACATTGTCATTCAATTTCAACACAACAGCGGGAGTGTGTGGACAATTTTAAAAACACTTCAGGTGTAGCAAGAACAAAAGAGCTGATTTGCAGAACCAAATAAGCTTTATTCATATTTCTGAGATGTTGCCCAGGTAAAATGTTATTTAAATGTGCTTCCATCACTTGCTTTTATGAGAATGTGAAATCTTTTTTCTTTAATTAATATGTCAGTTCTTATCTATGTGTACCGCTTGGTGGTCAATCAGACTAGCTTTTGACTCAACCTGAGGACATTTATGTACAGTGCAGCACATTCACTCACACTCACTCTTGGCTATTTATTTTGTGGTCTTTCTGGTCTAACGGAGGCCTGAAAAAGTGAGTGGCAGCAAGTTATAAATGATTTGCCTTCAGTACAAAAACACAAGCAGGAAAAAAAAAAAAAAAAACTGGTGGAAGCATACTGAATACCTATTGACACTGTTTAATCATGACTGACCAAAATGCATCCCGCTGTGGAAAACTAGCAGGTGCACCATCGAGAATAAAGCTAAGTAACAGCAAAATTCAGAGGCCAATGATGTAAACAGGATGCGGCGAGATGTCTTACAATAGAGGTCACTGTTGTTCCAGGTGTGTTCATATCTGTGTGTCTTTTTTTTCCGTTAGTTTACCCTCTCTCTGCTCCCCCCGCGTTCCACCTCCCTCCCAGTAAGGCTGGTTGAGGATGCGTTAAGCTTAGACAGCAGTATTATTTATTCAAGGATTCATTAGAAGTATGTCATCACTTTCCTCTTCCCCCCGTTTCGCTCCAACACTCATAGAAAGAAATAATTAAAGAGTGCATGTCAGCCAAGGATATGCAGGGTGCTGTTGGGAAGTTGGCCCCACAGCCCAGTAGGGAGGAAGAGGTTATTAATGCATCAAAGAGCAACTTTATTAGAGTCCACTTATGCTGGAAGGACTGCAGGGCGGCCTGGTGAGGTATGTAGCCTGGGGAGATCTGAAGAACAGCTGATGGATACATGTGATAGTTTGAATCCATTGTGTAGCACATGGACTGCTGATTACCAACAATACCCACAGTCGAGCATAAAACCAACAGGTTATATCCGACAAACACTCAAACTCGCATTAAAAAAAAAAAATCGCAAAAAATTGGCTACATATAACGAAGCTTCGTGAACCATTTGCTTTATCTTTTGACCCCACTAGTCTTGGCTTTAAAAAAAAAAGGCTTTAGCAATGGTAACTGAGTGTGTTTTCAGCCCTTTGTTGAACAAATAGCGCCATCTAGTGGGCTACATAAATAAACAAATGGTTTACGAAGCTTAGTTGTCCCTTCACTACTACATATGCATGTAATGGGCATGAAGCATGGGCTGAGTCTGTAATCATTTTCAGGGCTCTAGACCATTACATTGTCTCTTGTACCATTCATATGTTTTATCTTTTTAAAATGAGACCTTTGTTTTAGCTGACAACTTTTTATAACTGGTTTGTCTTATGACAATACATATCTGTTACCCTTATGTTTGGGGCCTGTAAAGATTAAATATGAATCCTTTCTTAAAAATTGTACATACAGTTCAGATGTTGTGATGAAGAAAGTTCAGATCAGCAGTCAGCAACAACAGATTATGTACTAAAATAGGTACAAAGGTTCCCTTTCACATAGAAATCACTTTTTGTGGCTGAGATATTATAAAGAGAAGGAAGTAAAGGTATTATGTGTCAGTCTCCCAATCAAAGTGGCACTGTCAAAACTGTCCTCCTAAAATGTGAAAAAGCTCTTATTTGAAAAACAGTTTTTTTTCTATTTCTGCACAATTAATGCTTCCTGTACCTACAGCTAGCACATGAAGCTCAGCATAGAGATCAGCTGTGTGAAGTGGGAAACTAAACTCCACTAAATTTCTCAAAGTATCTCAAACTCACATATAGCATGAGCATTAACTCCACTCCTTTAATAACTAAACAAGTTAAGGTACAGTAAGGATGTCACTGTAGCACATTCTCTTCATAATGACTGCAGGGCTACTTCTTCTGTCTCTGAACAGGGATGCAATCCAGTCTCCTCCTGTCTACCCAATTATTTCCCCCAAGGCCAAGTCCACTGAGCTCCTACTTATAAATATTCATTTTTGAATTATGGACCACTGAGCTTCACCCATTTTTTGTGAGGCTTCTGCACACTCATTCCTGTGCCTCTCCAGTGACCGAAGAGGCACAACAATCACTTGAGCGGCTGGCCCTCATTTTGATTTATCGACTTTGTCTGTTTGTAACGAAAAGCCAGTGTCCCCACACTCCTTAAACATGCTAATTCATGTAAATGTATGCCTGCCCCAGTATTCACCTTGAGGTAAAGCATACATGTTGTAAATAGAAAGTTGCCATCATTTAATGATCTTTGGAAATCTTCAGTGCTTTTTTATTTTCTCCTTAAAACCTCTCTGACTTCATTGTTATGTTAATGTATGCACACACATCTTTCAATTGGAGACCCAGCTGTGCTGCCAAAACCTGTCTCTAGGGTGTGATGTCGGTATTGTGGGGAGGTAGTTACTGTATTGCTATGGGCATCACACAGGTGTTAACATATAGGACTAACCCTGCTTCCACAAATCTTAAACTGTAAAAGCAAAAAAAAAATACTTTAAAAATAAATAAAGCAAATATCAGAATATGAAAATACCATTCGCAACATGTTTTCTTTTACTGACTTTGGCTAAACCACAGCAATGTCCTTTACTGTTTTCCACCTGTTTTCTCTTCCTTATGAGTGGAAGCAGAATTGTAGATTGCAGATTACAGCATCGCCAGACTGTTTATAGTAAATTCTGTTGAACGGTGTCCTTTAGCTGTAGGGGCCAACCTTTTACACCTGGGAGCATAAAGTCAAACTTAAAATCATTAAAAACAGAAAATGGATAAGCCTTCCGTATTTGTCATTGTATCCGTTTCTGACTGCTTCATTCATTATTCCATTTCATACATAAAATCCAGTAGAAATGATGCTGAATGTGTTTTAGAACAGAGTAGAGCCGGATGGCTGCCTCACTATGCTGCCCTGTTCATGTTTGTGAAGTGTTTTATGCTTATGTTTCGGCGTTTTTTTTTTTTAATTGTTTTTTCCTCCTTTTCCTTACCTCACGTTGTGCTGTATTTCATTCTCTTCATCTCTGTCTTCCTGTCCTGTTCACCTCTCTCATATTGTTTGTATGTTTTTTATATGTTTTGGACGGGTTGATGGCAAATTTTGTTGTACTACCCTGTGCAATGACAATAAAGGCTTTCTGATTCTGATTCTGATTTCTCTGATGTAACATTAGGGATGAATCGATTCTGATTCGACTGATTTAAAAGGTATTAGCCCATAATGACGAGGAGCGTGTGCTGCAACGGTCAGAAAATGTTGTGTAGATTAGCTCTAGTATGCAGCTGCCCCATTAAAGTGAAGTGTATTACTTTTTAATGAGATTGAGTGACGTGTGTTTGGGAACAGCACCTAAAAGGGCTACAATATCTATAAAGCAAACACACCTCCCCTCCCTCTGAGGAAGACAACAGTTGCAGCATGCCTCGCCCTTCTTATTGAACTCTAAAACACAAAGTTGTGCAGTTTAGCTCAGTCGATCGTATAGATCATGTAAGCACAATATTTGAAATAAAACAAGTCAAACTGAAGTCCTTGTTATTTACAACACACCTAATGCTAGTCTGATCTAATTAATGTCCTCTAAAGAAGAGTTTAGCTGAATGTAATACTTATTTTGTTGGGCCAGGTGTTGTATAGTGGCAGACGGAGCTCTGCAGTTTTAAATGAAGTCATTATTTTGTGTTTATCATTGAAGCAGCCTGGTTTTTACTTCATCACTTCTATAAACCCTATAAATCCTAATGTAAACTACTCTGATTTTGCGCCAAATATGGATGATGGTGGTTAGTAACATGTAGTTAAAGCAAAATACTGACATTTGATGGAATGTTTAAATTACTTTAAAGAAATCTATAATATTATGTTATCGTAGCTTTGGCAATATATTCTATCAAGCAATGATATTCTTAACCAAACAAACCGCAGAGATTCTGGATTGGGAAGACAGAACTAAAAAGAAGTCAGTTGATCAAACGGGCAATCAGTCGATCATGTCCAGAGAGAAGAGAGGAAGGCGAGCAATCAGGTTTTAACCCAAACTGTCGATCAGTTTACAAAAACAACTTACTGCTTAGGACTCATAGGATGCCATAAGTATAAATAAATGATCAATGTATGCTTTAAGTAAAGTGAGGTTCATATAGACGCATCTGTAATGCAGTATAGCTAATCATGATGTTTCATTGTTGGCGTTAAGTAAAGTGTAACACATTATACTGCATTATAGATGCGTCTATATGAACCTCACTTTACTTAAAGCATACATTGATCATTTATTTATACTTATGGCATCCTATGAGTCCTTATAACAATTGATTGTTGAGGTGTGTGTATAGAGGGGTATGAGTAGTTGTAATGTATTATAAGCCTCATCAGTCAGCCTGTAGTTTATAACCAGTCAAGAGCACTCATAAGACACTTGGATTTATAAGTCATTATGAGCTATATTTATAACTGTTGATATAGTTCATCATGAAGCTTTATATGTGTTTATGAATGCAGTCATAATGCATTATGATTGATTATGAGCATTATAATTCACTATGAATGCGCTCATAATGCACTATAGATGTAGTCTTCATAGAAAGTGTTACCCAACTGATTATTTACTTTCCTTTACTTTATTAGCAATGTTGCCATGTTTTCAGACCTCAGCCACTAGTTCAGCGTAGAGAACAATCATAATTTTCATATGTCAGCAGACAACAGAGAGTTAGTGTCACCTGACTTTTTGTTAAATTGCTGTTCTGCAAAGTTTAAAGTTTGTTATTGTTGTCATTGTTGTTTTTATTGAAATACTAACAATAAAAATAATAATATAATGTTTTATGCCTGTAAAATGCTATTTGGATTGACCTAAAACAAACATCATCTGCTGTGGATGCTATCCCGAGAATGCTAGTCTGTATACATTCTGATCTATTCACCCAACAATAACCAGAGGGATGTCCTCATATTGAATAACATTATTATTGCCTACTGTATGTACACAAAAGTTAAAATAATGTTTTGCCATTTTTTTTGTCTTTAGTTTTTATGCTGTAGTGAGGTTTATAGCACATTACCCAGCTGATCAAACATCAAGTGACTATACCTCGTTACTATCACTTTCAGTCATACAGGCAGGAGGCAAACTATGAGCCAGAACGTCACACTGGCATCATCAGGCGAGGTGCCAAATGAATTAGGTTGACAGGAGATGAAAATACTTTATCACAAGCTAACAGGCTCATCTGTTCCTTTTTTACCGCAAATACAAAATCAAGTATAGGACTCATGTAGCTTACTTTACTTTTTTGGACAGTGACAGTTTGCCACAAAACCCAGTAAAACCAGGAACGACAACCAACTGACCATTTATGACAACCAACTTGCTGCTTTATTGAATATCAATCCTCATCAGTGCAGGTCTATGTTCCTGGCTGCATTCAGCCAAAAGCATCCATCCATTGATAGCAAGGCCCCAGCATTTAAAGATCTGCAGAGCCCAGCTGGCTAATATAAGACCATGCACATCTGTGGTCAACCTTTCAGCAGCAGAGTTAAATAAAGTTTTTAATGAGAGCAGCTGTTTGATTCCGGGGCAGAACCAATCTCTAAAACCCAGCTGGCTCCAGCAGGACTTGCTACACAACATTTTCTGGATGATAAAGATACTCGGGCAGTGAGCACACTCTGGCAGGATATGAGAAGAAAACAATTGAATGAATGTTTCTGTGTAAAGAACTAAACGCAGCAGATGAGTGAGAAAGCTTTGTATGCAGTCGTTCTCAGCAATACATACTGTGTGCATAAGAAGATGCCCATCAGCCCGTCTTGGGCCAACGCTGAGTGGGATGGAAGCTGACAGGCTCATTAACACAGCGGATACACAGCCTACGGCCATATGGGCAAACTGGGAGGACTGGGAGTATCCCACCAAACCACCAGCCACTTAAAACACACTAATTGGACCCAGATAGATTGCACTAATGATTCACCAGCTACGGCTATAACACCAGTGATATCCATATCAACTGGCCTTCCTCTTTGTAGGTTTAATAGTGAAACTGAGATGGCCAGTCTTTGTAAGCAACCACCAGTTTTATTTTTTCTGTTATTGTGTGTTTACTGTATGAGTCACTATATGAGCTCCTAAACTAATTAAATTCCTCTGTGCATCGGTAATGAGAAGCTAAGAGATATAATTGTTGTCATTTTCATGCCATCCTTTTAATTACTTTCTGGTTCCATTTCATTCCATTTGAATTGACAGCCTGATCAACTTTTAATTGCCAGTTTTTGCAAACAGCTTATCAGCCTGCTCCAAGCCTGCATGCAGAGTACTAAATGACCTGGCCAAACACACCCCCACAAACACACACACACACACACACACACATACACACAGTAAATCCCAGAACCAATCCTATGGATCCACATGCACACTGAGCACACATGCACACCAACCCTTTGCACCAGATGCATGGTGGAGTTTGACAGAGTGAGATGCGGATGCAGTAAACAGGAGGCCCATTCATTTCCCTACAGAACAGCAGCAGCAGGAAGAGAAGGAAGACGGGGGGAGGACACAGAGAAGGAAGTAGGATGGAGATAGCAATGAGTGAGATAATCCATCATTTCATCCATAAGCACCTGCTGTAGAAGCACCAAAAGCATTGTGACCCCCAAAAGCTCAAACAAACACAACCCAGCCCACCATGCGTCCCACTTACAACGCATTATTTATGTTTGGAAATAAACAAACATTTACCATAATCAGTCAGCTCTTTCATATATTACATTCTGAATCAATCATAATGATTCAGCTTTTTCTCTCAATAAACACCTTTTGTGTGGACTGGTGTAAATAATACTGACACCAACATACAATCACATCCAAACAATAATGCCCAAGTACATTATTTTGTACTTTGGCAAATTGGTATAATCAACACCTTATTCAGCAACACCTATTTTGGGCAGACCGTGGGCAGTCCATGGCCTAGAGGTTAAGAATCGGACTTGTAACTGGGTCACCGGTTAGAATCCCAGGACTGACAGGTCAAGGACTGAAGTGCCCTTGAGCAAGACACCTAACCCCCCCACCCCCACCCCACCACTCATCAGGCGTGCAGAAATGTGCTGCCCACTGCTCCTAAGCATGGTGTGTTCACTGGTGTGCAAAAAGGATGGGTTAAATGCAGAGTTTGAATTTCCAGTGCCAGTCTTTCCTTATAGAGAGCAGATGACTTATCGGTTGCATAGCGGGAGTTAATGTTTGCAACTGCTTCTTAAAGAAATTTCTGACGGGACTTATTAAGATGTGCTGTGTAAGAAATAATCCTGCTTCTTATAAATTCTTTAAATGTTTCCCACAACAGGGAATGGGAGACATCAATCACTCTGTTGGTCTCCAATAAGAAATCAATCTCACGACAAATATATGCACGGAAATCTGCATCAGACAGGAGCAGAGGATCAAGGCGCCAGGACCTGAAGTTCTTAGAACTAGATTGGTAGTGAAGGTCAAGAATTACGGTAGCATGGTCCGACACAACTGGTGAATAATGCGATGAGATGATCGACGAAATAATTGATTTATCCAAGAAAAAATAATCAATATGTGTAAATGATTGATGCATGTGTTAAAAGAAAGAGTACTGTTTCGTAGAGGGGTTCAGGGGTCCACATAACTGTGCTGGTCCATAAAAGCCTTTGGAATTCGAGACATATTCGAGGGCGCAGTATATTTCACACTTTATCTGTCTGAAGTTGGGTCAACGACACAGTTCATGTCTCTGCCTAGTATTAAAGAATGAGAGGTCAAGTTCGGGAGAGAAGACAGCAAGGTCTTCATGAATCTCGCATATAAAACAGCAAAACAACAAAGAGCAAAGGAGAAAAGGACTAAAAAAAACAAAAAAAGAAAGTTACAAAAGAGTGTAACCAATAAACCAAAGTAAGAGAGATCCCACACCATCCAGCCCCCTGGATGGAGGTTTGGATTTTGTTTTCTCTTAATAATAAAAACCTTCATTTAAAAACTGCAATATATATATATATATATATATACATATTATACATGCACATATTGTGTACTTAACGTATTAACTGATGATATTATATTAAAGGAGGCATGGGAGTAGATATCCCAGAGGATGACCGTAACCACAGCACAACATAAATCAATACGTTCAGTGACATTCACTGTCAACACCACAGCTTTAACTGGTATTTTAAGAGTTCTCATTCCAACAAAGTAATTCAGATGAATTAAGCACAGGCTAGCTACCTTGTCAAAGTGTGATACAAAAGTAGAACCTTATAGAAAAAATAATGCTGGTAACTAGGGGTGGAACGGTACACATAAGTCATGGTTCGGTTCATACCTTGGTTCAGACATAGCGTTTCAGTATTCTTTTGTTTTTATTGTGCATGCAGTTTTCTCCAGAGTGCCATTTGGTGGCCTCTGACACATTCTAATGCCACTATTCCATCATATACACTGATCTTAATCACTGATTTTAAAATGAGTTTTCCTACCTGATTGTAAACATTTAGGAGAATAAGGCTTCTTGTATGTTTTGACAGCTTTGACAGCTTTCTTGTAAATTCTGTGGTGGATTCTGTTAACACTTCAATGTGCTCTTATTTTGAAAGCTACATGTGTTAAGCGACAGGAAGTAATTTATATGGATATGCTTGTTTACATGTTCGTAAACTTGTCTACGGCATTTGTCAGAAATAAAGCTGAAATAAACCCAAAACATGACAAATTCAACGTTTATTAAATCCATAAAGATTAACTTTATATTGTTCACTCAACTCGCTCCCAGCCAGTCTGATGTGCTATTTCAGTGGCAGCAGAATGGAAACAAGAGGTGATCTTCTTCAAAAAGAAAGATTTCAAACACACACTCATAACACTGTTAATTAACCAACTATTGCATCTATGTGAGACTGAGTTTTTCTTTCTTTCTTGATACAGACAGATAGGCACGTTTCTCTATCATGCTGGCATTGTTTTGAAGTGAAGAGGGGTGTAAAATGTACATGCTGCAGTGAATCGCAACTTGTTAATCAAAATTATTTCATTAGAATTTAAAGTAATCCAGCCAAATGTAGTTGCTGGCTGCAAGGCCGATATGTAAGGCTCTAAATAATACGCCTAACTGCGCAAACAGCGAAACCAATGGGGTTACCTTTGTGGAAGAGTTTTAAAAATAGTTATTTTGAGGGGAGTGTAGAATTCGCCTCGGTATTGGGAAATGAGTGTGAACAAAGTACAAATATAGGAAATTCAAAATTCATTAATAACGTTTTGTATTGTTGCATACTGCATTAATTGTGTGTGGTTGTCACAAAATCCCACCATGCACCTTGAATTGTCTCACAGCACAACTGGGTGCCGCAGCACACTACTGCCATAACTCTTGCGGGTCTCCATCACTTGCCATACTCCTCTATTATCTGACTGACTAACTCAAAAGACTGTAGCCTAGAGCTTGGCTGCCTACACAGCAATCAATAGCTTCAGATCTAAGGTGGAGCTACAGTTTATGTGTCTGTAAGGAACTTGAGTATGTCTGAAGGTAGTTACGCATTACATTAATTCATTTTCGAAAGCAAGTTTTATTTATTTTTTATACCATGTATTGTATTCATGCTCCGAACCCTTGACGCCTGTTCGGGATCAGTTTGGTCCAAATTCATGTACCGTTCGACCCATACTGGTAATGCTAGTATGAAGGCACAGTAGCAGAGCCAGTTCAGAAGTGCCTTTTTGGCATGTAGCCATATTAGTTGAGCATAATGTGCTTAGCTGTTATCACCATTAGCATATCACCCAGGTAAAGGAAGGTATGTAAGCATACAGACAGGAGTGTCGTAGAGCTGAGCGAGAGTGGAAAACATACAAACTGCAAGTGTCCTTTTCAAATGCTGAGGGACTGCTGGCATCACTATCAGTCAACTGTGAGAGAAGCTAAAATAAAAATAACACTCAGTTATAGTTTTATCAAATTGTCACAAGCCTTGTGTGCTGTTTAAAACAATTATCTCTGTTCTGAATGCACTGCAGACTGTGTATTTAGGCCTCTCCTCTCTGTGAAAGTTTTCTCCACTTTTTCATTGATAAGGTCACTTCCACTAGGGCTCTCATTTCACCTCCTGCTTATGACCCCTCAGTCTCTGTCCCCTGCTCTGCTATCTTTGACATGTTTGGGCCTGTGACTGTCTCAGATTGTTGGTCATTTGAAGCCCTCAGGTTCTCCAAATTATGCTGTCCCTCCCTGATTTCTAAAAAAGTTTTTTTCCACTATTAGGCCACCTGTACTTTCAATTATAAACAGCAGTCTGGCCTCAGGTGTGGTCCCTGTGAATTTTCAACCCTGTTTTATCAAAAATCCTGGAGAAGAAAGTTTACTGTCAACACATTGCCTTTTTAAAAGAACAAAATATTCTTGAGGTTTTCCAATCTGGTTTTAAAACCCTGACTCCAGAAACTGTGTTGTCCTTGTGCTTTTAGATTTGACTGCTGCTTTTGACATAGTGGACCATGACATTTTGATTTCTCATATGGAGCAGTGGGTTGGCATCAGGGGCATAGCACTGGAATGGTTCAGTTCTTACCTGGCGCATCAAACTTTCTGTGTCAGTCTCTTTGACTACATGTACTCCACTGCTCCTCTCTCGTGTGGGGTCCCACAGGGCTTAATTCTAGGCACTCTTCTTTTTCCCTTTATTTATTGCCTCTTGGTTCCATACTAAGGAGACACAGCAGTTTATTCACTGCTATTCTGACAACAGTGACATCTATTTGACTCTTAAATAAAATTGACTCATAATCTATCAAAGCTCTGCTCAAGTGTCGAAACGACATTAAGGCCTGGCTGGCTCTAAACGTTTTGAAATTTAATGAGGAGAAGACTTAAGTTATGGTTTTTTGTGGCCCCTCTGTCAACCCCTTGAATATCTGAGTTCTCTGGCACAGTACTTAAAGCCAAAAAGCCAACCATTAAAACCCTAGGGGTTAAAGTTGACTCAGACCTTAAGCTTGACAGTCAGGTTAAGGCTGTAGTTAAATCAAGCTTTTTTCAGTTGAGGCAGATTGCCAAAATAAAACCATTTTTGCAGAAGCAGCACTTTGAAACAGTTACCCATGCCTTTGTTACCAATCGGCTGGATAATGCACTTTATGTGGGGGTTAGGGGGTCCTCCATTGCTCGTCTCCAGCCAGTACAGAACGCCACTGCACATCTTTTAACTGCAACATGTAAACATGAGCACATTTCACCCATTTTAGCATGACTTCACTGGCTGCCTTTACATTTTAGGAGTCATTTTAAAAATGAATTCCCCCATTCACACACACATTCATACTGGTGGTAGAGGCTACCATAAACAGTGCCACCTGCCACCACTGGGAATTAATTAATACACGATGAACGCAGCATGGGGTATCTTCCCCAAGGATACTTCTTCGACATGAAGGCTGCCATGGTCAGGGATCGAACAACCGGTCAGTGGACGACCGCTCTACCAATTGAGCCACAGCCACCAAAACATCAGGCACCTAGATGTAAAAATGAAGTAAACATAATATGTAATATTTAATTATAGACTAAACAAAGCAGAATGCACACACCTTTTTTCACTGGCCAACAGACATAAATAGAATTTGAAGATGATGTGCAGTTTGGAGTTCAGCCTCTCCATCAAAGATTGTAAAAGTGTTGAACATTTCAATCCTTCAATCAAGCCCTGAAGACTTGCAGCTTCTGCTTAGCAAGTCCAAGCAAACACACCGAGTCACAGTTGTGTGCTGTGGGGGAACCACATCAAAACTGGATTAGGAAATGCAATTAAGGTGGATTAATTATGGATGGAGGGCTGTTCACTTCTGTCTCATGTTGGCAGGCCTGTGCTTTTACACTGGCTGCTTCCTGCACAGGAAAAGAGGGGGCAAGCTGTTGATAGCCCGGACAATCAAAGGATGTTGAGTGACAGTTGTGATGGCAGAATATACTGGAATCACACCTATTGTCATCACCTGAGATGGAAAGTAGTACACTGTAGACCATCATCACTCCCAACTGTATCTTTCCAACATATTGGGAAGTACAACCTTCCAATTTGAGTGGTGGATAAGATAGACTTAAAGGAGGCAAGAAGAGTAAGCCTCATGCTTGAAATTATGATTTTACAGTCACAAAAACAGGGACTGCAATCCATTAAATCCCATACCATACATTTTCAAACAGTGGACTTTATTTAGCTCAACAGTATAAGCTGGCTTTTATTTGAAACAAGCTTATGAATCAATTCATCTGAACATATTCTGGAAGATGTTTCACATAGAAAGCTTTCCAGCAGCTGAATGCAGGGGTGGATATAGGATTTTGTAGGAGCCAGTTTTCCAAATTTCAATTCCAGGTCTAAGGACAGCTTGCGACTGATAGTAAAGTCCCTGGAAGAAAATTTGTGACTTGACTTGTTCTCACTTACAAACTGCAGTCAGTTCTATTTGTCTGTTTTGTTTTGCGTTTGTTTTTTATTGGAATTTTGTTGTCAGTGAAATTCAGATGCCTCATGATAAAAAATTTTCCAGTAGTTCAAAAGGCACCATCCCTTCATTTCCAGGTGAGATTTTATCCTGAGACCTTTGCCAGAAGTGTGACATTTCATTTCCAAACACTTCACACAGATTTTAAAAAGGGAAAGTAGAAGTGAATAGTAATGATTGGCTAAAATGTAAAGTGAAAATTACAGGAATGTCTGTAGTAAAAATCCTACGTATTTGTGAATTCAGGTACATTTTAGAAGTCTGACAATAAGATTAATGTCCTTTGGTGTCAACACGACATAAGAAATGGCAGATAGAGGCAACTGATATTAATTAGTGAATGAAAACACTATTTCTGTTGATTAGAGAGAAAGCAAACCATGCAATAAGAAAGCAGCCAAAAGATACAGTACAAACTCATTCCTTATGATGCCTTTCAACCCAGCCATGCCCACTATAGCTCTCCTGACGCAGATAAAGAGCAAAGCTTTCAGTTTCTCTGTGAGAATGTCATTCCTCAGAGTGTGTTAGCAGCTTGAACGGATCCCTATCAATTAGTGCAGTTGTGAGTGTTGTCAAGGCTTCTATCATTATTTGGGTTCCAGTGTCCATTCTGCTTTCAGTATTACAAGATGCATCAGCAATGTAGTAGTAGTAGTAGTGTACATTTCTGTGCCTGTTTGGTCCATCAGTATTACTAAAGTGTTGCACTTGCTCTCACTCACAACACTGAGTAACATATTTATTCAGATAAATTAGGAAGGCTTTTACCACAGTGGCAAGCGTGGGACGCCAAGACCCTGATTCATTAGTTAAAAAGCACCCTAATAAATTCCCCACTTTTAATGTTTCACAGAGCTATTAAAAGGCGTACAGAGGCTCGCACAGCCCTGTTTCCCATTACAGCTTTCAATAAATGACAATCGGCACTCAGTGTAAACGGGAAGAGAAGGGGGGAGCATCAGACTTTTCAGCCTGCATTTCAAAGCCTTCCTAATAGCACGTAAAGACTTATTAGGCATTGTGTGCCGGCGCTTTAGAGGAGTGAGGCACTTTGTTCCAGAGTTGCCCAGGCTTAAGTTAATGAATAGAGCTGCTGCTTGACTGAGGCTAATTCACATCGCTCAGCAGAAGAGGTTCCATATCAATCTATATCAGTTACACAGGGACTTTCAAAGATGAAGGGAAAACTGCTAGTGAGCTAGGGAGAAAGTCAGAGAAAAAAAAGCGATAAGCCTTTTAGAAAGTGAGAGAAGACAAAGATAAGGCCTCAGAGAATTTAGTTCATCTTCTATTCAGATTATTTAAGTGTAAGTCTTTGCAGGAGCAGCTAGGACAGGAATCCAGTAATGGCTGAAAGTATGACATTACAAAAACAGTTACTGATATCTCTGTACAGCAGAATCAATGAATCAAACTGCTTCCTGTGATAGTCATTAAGAGTGTTTCCTTTCAAGGAAATAAGCTCCCTGGAGACAGATGCATCTCCTTAATCTATCCTAAATCATCCCAATCAATGAAAGAAACAAGCAATACATACACGAATGTATCTGTATCTTTTTATCTCAAAGATGTGCCTAGAAGAAGTCTATTCTCATTGTCATTCTTAGAGTGTACTAAATGTGTAGACCGAATGCGATGGATGTGAGGAAGACATGTGATTGCTTTGACAGCTCCATTCTGCTCTGCTTTGATTTTCTTTAGTCTGTACCTTTATTGGTTAATATCTTGGAATGTTGGATATGGTGCATTGACAAACCCTTCTCTGCTTGAACTATAGCTGAACACATCCTTCTTTAGGTACAAGAATGTTTTATTTCATTTTTCCTCACACATGAGATCACAAAAGTACCAATGAGTGTAAACACAAATATTGGGAGGAGCTTTGACTGGATACCAATGCATAACATTGTAAATATTTATTGGAACATTAAACCAATAGAACAATAATGAGTGTGTGGAGCGACATCCCTATAGTTAAAGATACCAGACACGGACAGACATTGGGGTGATGAAACAACTGCATAAGCACTCAACACAGTTTAATCGAGCTATGCTTGAAATTCGATTTTGGCTTCTAACCGGACTTCTGTCCTTGTCCCAGTTTACATGCATCTGAGAAAATCTGACGGAAACGTGTCCTCCTCCTCAACAATAGGTAGCGATATGCGTTGTTTCAGCCGGTTAATACAGCCCCCTTTCCGGTTGACCCATTACGTCATAATAAACAAATGGATAAAGGCGATAAACCAGAATGCTGACAAGAAAGCCAGATGCTGTTAGAAGGCTACAACAGCAACAGCAGCCTGTCTTCGGTTCGACACTTTGTGCCATCGCTACTGACCGGCTAATGTGACCGGCTCCTGCGACCGGCTCCTGCGACCGGCTTTCTTGGATGTTTTTGTTCCGGGTCATATGCCAGCGTGGGGGTCTGGAGCTTGTGGAGCATGCACACATGCATTGTCTTGTCATACATGCTGGCGAAAATCCTATTCCAATTACATTATCTGGATGTCTTAATCAGAGTTGGAGAACTCCGACATTAGTCGGACTAACACGTTTACATGCACTTCAGTTGTCCAGTTAAAGGTCAGATTAAGGCAATAATTCGTTTTTTCAAGTGTCATGTAAAAGTACTGATTGTTTTCCCCTTCCACACATTTTGCTGACGCGATGGCATGAAGAAATGCCATCTTCATCGACAGTCACTTCAAGTCTGACCTATTCAGTGGCTCAAATGGCAGGGAGCACATGGACCTCAGAATGATTTGCAAGTCCCATGAGGGTACCCATTTATGAAGTGCATGACCAAGTAGAGGGGCCCTACAGTCTGTTCGTCCAGCCTCACATGTGCAGCTGAGATAGCGGCCACATAAATCCTCGGGGTAGTAGCACTTCTTATTGCCAATGAGCAAGTCTCCGGGACGTCCCCACGTGCCATGCACCAGTGTGAAAGCAACTTCTGCCTGTTCACATAAAGCAACCTAGCGGGGAGTGCCCTTGAAAGTCTGGCCTCTCTGAGAGACACCATGGCACTCCGTTGAGGAGCCTGAGCAATGCTGGGAACCATGGTCTTCCTGGCCAATGCAGAGCCAGCAGAAATAGACTGTGATCACCATGCCGGACTCTGCCCAATGTCACCAGTAAAAGGGGATATGGAGGAAATGCATAAAGCAAGCTGTCTGGCCAAGCATGAGCCAGAGCATTCAATCCTAGGGGGCTGGTCCCCTCCATCAAGGAGAACCAAAGGAAACAATGTGTCGTCTCTTCAGAGGCAAAGCGGTACTCTGGTTCTGGTACACCTTGCCCAGAAAAGCAAAGCTGAGGAACCGGTATAACTACTCGACCTGCGCAAGCGCAGGATGAAAGCATCCATCGGTTAGGTACTGGCTCTGGTGGTCAGTAAGCAAGATTTAAGATTAAAACCATTTTCAGATAAAAATAAAGCAGTAGGCTAGAAGCTTTGAATATATTCATGGCATTGTCCACTTTGAAGTAACCTTGTGACTTTTAACCTGAACAGGATGGGCTTATAAGGCTACATAAAATAAATTAATCTAAAGTGTAAATGAATGAATAAACCCTTATTTTTTTGATTATAAATATTTCTGACATGAAAATGCAAAAGTTTAAGTCTCATTTTCCTGCACCCCGAATACTTAATAAAACACATGACTGGCCCATATTAATCACAAGGCATGTGATGCAGTGTTCTCATTCAGCCTTGGCATGTTGTGGTGGAGGAAAACTACTTTGTCCACATTACTGGGGACAAGGGAATGTTAAGTGTTGTTAATGATGATGCCGGCCTTTGAGAAAATTGCGTTCAACAAGTCTCTCTGACAGCTCCCACCTCCTATTAAGTTCTGCGGGGAGCCCTTCTGTGTCTGTAGCACTTGCAGGTGGCACAGCAGAAAACAACGAAGGACTTGTTCCCTGTGACCATGGGCTAGAGAACTGACATAATGTCCTCTACACAATAAAATTAAGGCCATCGGCCATTGTTAAGTCTTAATCTTGCTCAACCCTCTTGCTAGTACCAGGGTTGGACAGCACCACAGTAACTGGCAATACTTGTGGCACAAGACACTCGAGCATGTAGAGCTATGAGTTCCAGCACGTTAGCACATCTTGTGCCACAGAAGTTTATTACTGTGTTGTGAAGAAGATGCGATATGATGGTTTGGAATGCAAAAATGGAGAAAGAGAGAGAAAGTAGTGGGGGGCGAAGAGAAAAGACAGGCCACAGAAAACAAAGAAAGAAAGTCTTCAGTTTGGGATCAATTCAAGAACACTTAAAACTCACAATGTCTCTATGGCAAAGCATTACTAGTCTACAACAATAGCATGACGTCAGTTCTTCAGCATTTCAGTATAAAGCAGCCAGTCGAAGGAGCAGACCTGGCACAATGTAATGTTTAGCATTTATAGGGAAACTTCGCCTACAGCCTCCATGATGAACTTTAACAGTAACAATCAATATGATCATTAGACAACCACACACGCACACACACACCTAACCTCTCAGAGTAATGAATAATAATAATATAAACAATACTCCAGAAATATCAGGTGGTGTAAGTATCCAATACATCAGGTATATTTTTTTGCTTGTAGTGAGGAGAGAATTTTGGTTTTGTGGCAGGCAGATACGTACCGCCAGAGCTGCTGTCCCTTTACTGAGGAAAACTGCCAGTCTGTTTTGTTTCAGTTCATTTTTCAGATTCATAATGAGCTGATGGGAGCCTAGTTGGTTAGCTTCACCATCAGCTGACTGGAGGGGGGCTGTTTCCAAGGTTCAGCTCTAATGTTTTCAGTGCTTTGAAATCAACTTCACATTTCAAATTTAGATGTATATCAAATTTCACTGCTCATTTTTGTATGTTTAGCATGGGAAACGTCCCTGTTTCTGCTCAGCAGGCATCATTTGTTATTTTCTTTGAACGTTAAGAGTTCTTCAACATTATTCAGTGTGGAGGGCCTCCATTAGGTGTTAAGGACCATTCTTGAATCTCCCCCTAAGTGGGCCCCTAATCTCACTTCCATATAAAGCTACTGGCACAATGACATTAGCAAATATTTTTGGCCATAATTATTAATGTTGAGAAATTTGGTTATTAATATACATTGCCCTACATGCATTTTCTTTGAGAGCATTTTTTGCAGTGCTGATATGGTCAGACCAAGGTAAGTTTATATTTTTGTGTTATAAATGTATTTTTATCAAGATGAAGTGTATTTGTTTTCAAGACATCTATTTTTTTTTTTTTTTTTTTTTCATGATTCATGACTTGCGTTTTCTTAAAGTTGACCTTCAAGTTCCAGTTATGACAGAATTGTTCCAGGAAGGTCAGGTTATGTTACAAATTGGGATTACAAATTAAGGTCATCTGCATAAGGCAGATATCTAATCTCTGTGTGTAGAAGTGTGAGTCCTGGAGCTGATGAACAAGTTTATTTTAGAAACAGCTTGAATAATGCAAGACTTAAACAGCATATCTGCTTCGCACCATGTCCTTGTGTAAAATATTCTATTCTTTGATTGATGACTTTCACGGCACATTGGTTTCACTGTTGAAGGATTTTGAGGAAAAGTCTTCTGAAGCTTGAAGATGGTGTAGTGGATTTTGTTATAATTCTAATGGTGTAATTGACTAATGGTCTGTTTATACTATAATATTAATACAGTGGTGTTGGGTCATCTTGGTTTGTTTTGTTGATTTTGGTCTTTTTTTTTTTAAGAGTGTGGTTGCTTGTCATTTTGATGATTAGCTTTGACTTTATTGGAGTTATTACAAATGTGTGAGCCGACCTCGGTAGCACACCTCCCTTAACACACCCAAATCTCCAGCCAAATGTTTACCAGTCAAATTGTTTTGACATGAATGAAGAATGCATAGGAGAAATGATAAATCTGGATCTGCTTTTCTGTTGAAATTTAGAAAGTATGGCAAATATTTCCCTTTCAGTAAATGTTGCCATTATTGCCTCTTCACCTGGTTTCTTTAGTAGTTCACTGAGCACATCTGGCTCAATATAAGAGATCCAGGGGAAAAAAGAAATAAAACAACTTCATTGTCTATCAACTGTACATAATTGGTACTGTGACCAAATGTATTTATATGTGTTAAGGCAAGCCATTTGTGGAAATGTCATGGGAAACAGTTTGGCTTAGCAGAATGTCATTTTATATTGTGGTGATCTCAGGTTCTCAGCCACTGATCATTAATAGAGTGAAAATTATTTGTTACAGTTTGTAGGTTAACAACAAGTGCAGTCATTAAAACGAGACCATAATTCCATAATGTCCATAAGTCTGTCACCAGAGTGCATGCTGGGAAGCTCATCCTCATGCCTGCTCCCAGGATGCTGCAGTAGGATGACCTTTCATCTTTACCTTTCTTGTTTGCTGCTTGTATCCACAACAACTAATTAATTAATTAACCATGTGTGGCATTCTGAGGGCGTTTCTCTCTGCACAGTTAATCGGCCTGTAGGAGCGGATGGAAGTAGCACAGAGCATGGAAGAACACTTGAGATTTAACCATGTTCATTGCATGAAGCTGTTTGTGTGTACCTTTGATAAATATCAGTTTTCATGCTCATACAGACAGTTTGAACAAATAAATTCAAAACTTGTTCTCTGCACGGGTTGATAAACTTAGACCCCAGGTTCATATGACTTTAAACTACAACATCATAGCCCTGGATGAGTAAATCTTCAAGAAAGACACACACTTACATAAAAAATATCTAACCCTGTTTCACAAAATCATTCCAAGCTGCGTAAATTTCGAGTCTGATTAGTGTGACCAGTATATATATATAGTGCTATTTGACTGCACAACACTGTTGTCCCTATGGACGCATCCCTGAGGCTAATGAAAAGATTAATGGTCAACTCCTCAATGATCACACTGATGATGAATGAAATTGACAGGCATTGAAGAGACCTCTCCCACACACACACACACACACACACACACACACACACACACACACACACACACACACACACACACACACACAGACACAGACACACACACACACACCTGGCCCAGTATCAGAAACTGTGAAAACATCGAGAGCAACAGTGCAGATGTGATTAAACCATCCGTTCATCAGTTTGTCATGGCACAAGACACATGCACACTCTTCCATCCACAAACAGTCAATTAGACACACCCACACACCAAAGCTAAATCTTGTTTATCATGATGACCATTAGCATGAGTGACAGGAAGGTTAAAAGAGGGGAGCAGCTACACTAGTCTCCTGTACTGTGACAAAATGCTTCTGAGGTTTCTGAATTTGTACTTTAGGGCCTTCATCAACAAAAGGCCAGAGTCAGAGAAGAAGGGGTGACCTTTTGCACTGCTGCATTTTCACTAGTGATGCAGTAATGATGGATTACAAAGTCCTCTTCGGCAGACAGGATGGGAGCACAGCCTTTCAAAGGCAATAATGTGTGTGGAGTTTCCCCTGTCCTATCTCTTCCCCAGCGAATGGAGCAGACTGAACTCCTGCTTTCTAGCCTCCGGCCACTCAATACGGCCCAGTGGTGGCTGTGCAAAGGCTGCCAGGGGCTAGGGGGAATGTTCGTACCAATATGAGTGTGGGTTTGTCAGTCAAGGTGTCAGTCAGACTGACGGGTCATTGTGTCGGCTGACAGCCGGCTGAGAGCTACAGCACTTCCATTAAGAAGGAACATCACTCACTGGCCATTACAGCCACAGTCCTCTCCTGTTCACTGGAATGGAGGATAACAGGGGCCACATATACACACAGGGCATCAGCAAACTCTCCTGGCAGCTCAACAGACATGTAGGCAAATTCTGCTGTCCATACAGATGTCCCTTTATGTGCAGAGCTAGGAAAGGAATCCATCCCCAGGATGGGGATTTGGGTCCCATTGTACTGAATCAGATCTTAAGCTGGAATATGGTTGTCAGATGTCTTACTGAATCCATTTGGGTTCAGCTTTCAACATTTCAAGTAATCAGAGTTTTACAAAATTAAAGCGCAACGACTCAACTGAAATTGACACCTTTCTTTTCTTATACACCACTCTATCTGATCAATCAATCAATCAGTCAAACAATCCGGGGTTTTTTTCAGTCATCATGAAGCAGAACATGGCCAACAGATAGAAAGAGTCACTTTGAAAAGCGCTTTCTGGCACCCCAGAATCCAGAATTCTTAACAAAACAGAGGACAGCACAGCTCCTGACATCCTTCTGGAAACTGACACGGGCACAGAGGCCCACACACTGGCCAGCACGGTGACCGGCTGAAAATATCTTGCAGACGTGTTTAATTCCTACACTTGCTTTGATGCCCTTTCTGATGTAGAGATGGAGATAGACACAGATGGTCTTGCCTGTCCCTATGGATCGTGGCCATATCCCTTCTTCTCCATATTTTCTTCAGTGTTTACATTTGAAAAAACCTAGACCAGGTAACAGAGTCTGCAGTAGACTAGTGAGCAGATTTCCCTGGGAAGACTGGGGTAAGCACAACGAGCTTTTTCTAAACTCTGACAGAGACAGTGTAAGCAATACTGCATTTTTAAAAAATCCATCTATATAAAGCATACACTGGGTGTTTCTTAAATGCCGAAGAAGACCACAGACTTGGAATTGTACAGGAAAAATAAAAGCAAGAACGTCACCACATTTGAGTCAATATGGACATATTCACCCTCCTGACCTCAGAAATGTCACCCTCAGTCTTCAAAACCACACATATCTGCACACAGTGTACAAACACACACAAAGAAACAAACCAGTACACAGGGGCTCCTACCTCATCTAGTTCAGAGATGTAGACAGGCTTCTCTTCAAAGCCGATAGGCATGGGCTCGTTGGGTGGGATCTCCACCTCTTCATACATCTTAATGTTTTCTCGGCGGATTCCCTCGGGGAGCAGCAGCTGAATGTCACACAAACACAAAAATGAGGAAAACTCAGACTTCACATATGACCTCAGAGACTCAAACACACACCATAAGGATATTCAAAGTCACAAAATATACTATCAGAATTTGGCTATATTTTCATAAAAATATACTTTTTAATTTCCTTGAAAATAGAGAGCAGATCAAACACACTTTGAATATCGAATCACTTCTTGTTTCCATCATACATTTGAAGTAGTACATATGAATTATATAGAACAAAGCATTAACATTACTTTAGAATTGCTTTAGAATGTAGAGTTAACTTACCTACACTGCCCTACTAAGTCTAACTGCAGTAACTAGGCAAAGGGTTAAACTGAGAAAACTGCTTTAAAGTTTTTTTAACGTTTTTTTAACTGGCCAGCCAAATGGGTTACAGGTAGGTAAATGATATGACACTTATTTCTACATGCATTGAGGATGCCTTTTTGATGCTCAAAATCATGATGATTTATTTAACCTTTGACCCCAAAAATGTAGTTACTGCACTTTACTTTGCTGTAAAAGGTTCTAATAGCAATACACAAACACAGAGCAGTAACTACAATGTTATCTTAAAAGTGTTTAACAATTCTATTAAAAGATTTGTGTATTTTAGACTTAATATTATAAAGTAATGTTATATTTTAGTCTAAATGTTATTTTATTGCACTTTTTTTACTTAGATAATAATGTCCCTATCAAATAAACTTATCATTTCTATTATTCCTCTCTTCACTATTGAACACAATGAAAAATACAAAGCCACACTGTATCACAGTATTATTTATCTGAAATAAAGCAAAATTGAAATCTAAAACCTTGTCACAAGATTAAACAGACGTCAGGGAGTCATTTTTAGTTATAACTCAATTTCGACCAAAAATGTAGTTACTGCAGTTAGGCTTGGTACAACAGTATAGCTTTGCATTCATTTGTTTAGAAGTCTTTGGTAACCAGCATCCACAATTTACAACATCTATATTAAAATAATTAATGTGTCATTAACATTCAACCAAACTTTAAAATGATGGGAGGTTGTGAAGGAATGAAAAACTCAAAAATAATCTTTCAAAAACCAGATAGAAGCATTGGGTAATGTGTGTAATGTCGGAGCAGACTAAAGACTGTGTGATTAAGTGAAATCTCTGTTGTGCAATGTACAGCCTCTGGCCAACAGAATGAATGAACTGCAGCTGCGGATCACCACTCATAAATGGATTATAGACTGCAACATCATGATTTTCACAGAAACATGGTAACAACGGCAGCGTTCCTGGTGGAGCCGTTGAGCTAACAGGAGGGGTGAAAGCCCACCACTGTCAAGGAAACAAGACAAGACTGAACAACAGCAAAGGGGTGGGCGATATGGCCCTAAAAGATAATCATGATATTTCAGGGTATTTTTGCGATAACGATATACTTGACGATATTACAAAATACTGAAAAATATAAAGAAAATAAGATTTTTTTAGTCTGTATAAATAAATAAAAAACGTACATAAATACAAAGAATTTACTCTTGACTCTTGAGTATTAGCAAATCCCCCCCGGGAGAAAATTTTGTACATTTTTAAGTAAAATGCATAAATCTCGAGCGCATTGAGAGCCAACGTGAGCAAACACCTCACATAACATTTTTCACAGTCAACAGGGCTTTCCACTAGGACATGAAGCAGCCAGACAGTTAAAAAATAGCTGGCTAGGGGGCCCTGGAGATTTTTTTTTCATAAAAGCCCAAATTTGGTGCCTCTCACACATTCTAATGCCACTATTCCATCATATACGCTGATCTTATCATTGCATATTTTGATTAAATATTGTAAAGGAGAATAAAGGTTCTTGTTTGTTTTATTTAAGGCATCTTGTTTTGACAGTCTTCTTGTAAATTATGTGGTGTTAACACACTGTGCTCTTATTTTGAAAGCTGCATTGTTTAGCGAAAGGAAGTAATAGTATCTTTTTGTGATTAACACAACTTTAACTGTTAGCTAATGTTAGCTCGCGGCTAATGAACGGCATAATGCAACAGTGTGTTCGGACCGTTTGGAACTCTGACTGGCCGGACAGGTTGATAGTATTAAGTTTAGCTCACGTGCACGCACTGACGCACACAGAGAGATGATGTGGGGACGGGACTGATAGAGACAGGAAGGCACGGCAGCTCGGTATATTCAGTGTGTGTGTGTGTAGGTTTGTGAATGCGTGCGCATGTCTCGGAGGAGGTTAAGTTTTGACTGAGTGAAGGGTGACCGACACTCTGCTGAGCAGAGACACAACGCAAAATAACTTTATATGATGAATAGTGTAGCTATACTATCAGTAGCTTGAAATGTGACTTCAGCGCGGCACATGAGATTCTGGTGGACTGCCAGACAGTCTAGGTAATTAATGGGAATCCCTTATGCCACTACATCAAGAAGTAGGAATGTTGCCATGATATGCATATTTTTTTTACTCATAAAAAAATTATACCGGTATAATTGTGAACAATACGATATGGTACACCCCTAACCCATGTACAGCAGAATGTGGCACAATAATCATTTTTCCTTGATTACCATGTTTTTGTAATCTAATATGTGAAAGCCAAAATCCTAAAATGTGATGGATGTCCCAGCCCTACTAGTTAAGGCTTGCTATAGGCCTTACAGATTACCAGGAATGCTTTTTACAATATAAATGAAGCAGTTGTTGATCACTGGGAGTGTGAAATCAGCAGTCAATGACAATAGAAATCTGTAAAAAAAAAAAAAAGCTTTTTCAAAAATTGTGTGTAACCGCAACCACAAGGTCATTGAGCATACACTGCACAAAAAGTATTAGTCTAATTGGTCCATTAGTGGGAGAGAAGAGCCGCAGACAGAAAGCCAGATTGACAGATGCACACACACAAAACCAAAAGCATGACCCCCTCCAGGTTTACGCCTGGCATACGTAGATAATAAACACACTAAAAAATAGACACCGAAATCAGTACTAACAGAAATTTCAGCCTCACCTTGGCTCCTCCAACAAACGAAGGCATCTTTGTGGCCTCTGCATAGCTGTCATAGACATTGGGGTAGCGAATGCGTTCATACACTCTTTCTCTGCTCAGTACAGGTTCACGTCGTGCAGTCAGCAGAGCCTGCTCCCTGTGCAAGCAAACAGACAACAACAGACATATGGAACACGAAAAACACTCTAGTGAAGGTTTCTGTACCCTATAAATTACAAGCTAAAGGGTCAAACCAAGTACTTCAAGATGAGGAGAAGGAAATAAGTCGAAGCAATGAAAAAAAAGAGCAAGAAGTTATTTTTTACAAAAACATCAGCCATCACCTTTGGTTCCATACGTTAACCCTCACATCCAAATATATATTAGCTTTAGAATGAATCGTCCAGTTGATAATTCAAATGGAGAGGCACAGATGTGAGGCATTATGTTCCTTCCTAAAGTGGCTTACCTCTCTGCTAATATTTTCCTTCACACTGGGCTGGATTTGGTCATGCTAAGTTTTTAATTAAACAGATCGCTGCTCCTTTTTTTATCCTCTGAAATTAAACTTTCAGAAAAATCCTTGTGAAAGATGTGACAAGCTGCAGCGTTGATGTTTTGTTTTTTTTCGCAATTGTTCTATTTTTATTTTGTAAAGCTAAAGCCAAGTTGTCATTGGTACAGATAGCTGAGAGCACAGGTGGAGATGGACATACAGAGAAAAAAGATAAATGAGGGGAAAAGGACAAAGAGAACGTTTTGTGGGATGATATACCGCTGAGTCCTCATCTCTCTGTGGTCAAAGGTCATGACAGGATCTGAAGAGTCGCTGTCATCTATTCCTTTGCCTCTCTTCCTCTCTCTCTTCTCCTCCCTGCGGTACATCTTCATCATCTGTTTCTCTTGCTCTGACTGGATGGTCACCTGGCACCCATAGGCGGGCTTGATCCCTTCTCCACTGACTTTCCAGCTCACATCTGGAGGAAATACATGGTACATAAAATGACAATGTAACAACGTCAAAGGTTTTCAAAGTGTATGAGAACTAAGAGCTTTAGAAGTACTTGAATTTGACACAAACTGTTGGCACAAAGCCGTTCAGCTCTGTGTAAGACTTTCTTTCCTTCAGTACATGTAAAGCAAACAATTGCTGCCAATTAGCCTAATACACTGTATTATGTCATTGTAAGTGTGGAGCATTCAAGGTCTTTCTCTATCTACTTACTTACCTGTACTGTTCTACCAAGCCTAACTGCAGTAACTACATATTTGATCGAAATTGAGTTATAACAAAAAATGAACCCATTGTTGTCTGTTTTATCTTCTGACAAAGTTTTAGCTTTATTTCAGATAAATAATACTGTAATACAGTATAGCCTTATGTTTCTTCATTGTGTTGAATAGTGAAGACAAGAATTATAGAAATTTTAAGTTTATTTGATAGGGAAATTATCTAGATAGTGATTAAGTGAAAAAGTGAGATAACATTATATTTACACTAAAATGTAACATTACTTCTAGTCTAAAATACACAAACTTTTAATAGAATTGTTAAACACATTGTAGTTACTGCACTCTGTTTGTGAATTACTATAAGAACCTTTTACCCCAAAACCAGAGTGCGGTAACCACATTTTTGGGGACAAAGGTTAAATAAATCATGATTTTTGAGCAATAAAATTACATCATCAATACATGTAGAAATAAGTGCCATATCACTAACTTACCTATAACCCATTTAGCTGGCCAGTTAAAAAACTTTAAAGCAATTTTTCTCAGTTTTACCCTTTGTGTAGTTACTGCAGTTAGGCTTGTAGGGCAGTGTAATCTTGTGGACTTGCAACTACTCCAATTCAAAGTCCACAGTGTTTTATCAAGGAATACGTTCATGATGATGCATTTCACGCCCACCAGTGGTGTACACTTTGAGCCAGTCTCAAAGCAGCCCTAAATTTTGTCCTTGGACTGCTATTATCTCACTAAATGAGGTTTGATAATGTTATTGTGTCTTGAATAGTCGAATATTCAACAGTTGGTTCTAAGGTGCCTGATACATCCAATCTCAAAGACAAATCGTCCTAGAGGGGGAAATGTGGTTAGGAAACAACGGATCTTCTCATTCAGGCTGCAAGGGGGTTCTGAATGTCTGATATAACGAATGCAAATAATACTTTTATTAATCAGAGTACCCACAAGAACATAGCAAGCAGTATCAGAGCGCTTTGTGTAAATTTATGACTGATTCAGCACCAGGAGGCAGGTAGAAACAGCCCTCCCTCTCTCTCTCGTTTTCTTTCTGTATCATTGACTTTCTTATCATTTTGCTTCTTCCTGGAGATTGCTATAGGCTACTGGGGGGAATTAAGTTAGGCCTGAAAGTTTTATTACAACCATGAAAAGCACTGATACAATTGACATCTGTCTATTCCTCCGATTTGCCTCGATAGTAAGAACAAGGGCGCACCTACACACATTTACACACAACACACACATTTACACACCACACACACACACATTTTTACACACACACACACACACACACACACACACACACACACACACACACACACACACACACACACACACACACACACACACACACACACACACACACACACACACACACACACACACACACACACACACACACACACACACACACACACACACACACACACACACACACACACACAAACAGCAGCCTCAATATCGATAGGAGCTGCAGCATTTATTTTTATTTTGTTCAACCTATAACCTCCACACTGTATATTCACTTGTTGACCTAACTAAAACATATTATCTGCTTTGCTGTTAACTCACCTGCTATCACTGCATGACATACATATGAATTATAGTAAATATATAGTAAGTCCAGGTCAACAAATATAAGCATATACTCTAAATAAATGCGGTCAATTTATTCAACAATCACAATTTGGACATTTATGAAAAGTTCTTTGGGGTTACTGGAGCCTGACTGTATAAACTGAGAACAGTTTGTAGATCACATATGTATAGCAACAAAATGATAATAATAATTATAAATATACATGTTTAAAAACAGTAACAGCCAAAATAGCATATTTGCAAGAAATAAAAAGCTGCCAATCAATGAATGTAATTTAAAGGCAATGCTTGGTTTGAATGCAGTTTGCTTTGATCTTGGATGGAGAATTGTGGAGACACAATGATGTGTTAGCTTTGACATCTCTAAGTATGTTAAATGTTAATACTGTAACCTCATTTTGTTCTAATGAACACACATAATAAATTAAGTGAGAACAAATGAAAACATAAAAGAGCTCATACACAAATAAAATAATAAATGCTCTTAAAATACATTTTTTAATTTCCTCCATGACCTGCCATGATCCATACCTTAAAAGGACTTGAGCATAGACAATATAATTATTTTAAGAGTATTCAGGCTCTGATGCTCACAGCCTGAAAAAGTATTTATCCCCGAGTGAGCAACAGAACCGTTGACATCAAGAAAACAGGTCGACAAGTGTCAGTAAAAACAAATTCATATTTCTGCTGTAGTCTTGATAGCCCATTGATGTCAGATGCAAGTGCATGTGGCATTGCATGGGTTAATGTTCCCCATTGCAGCCTCCCTGTTTGAGGCACAACAGCTCAATAAAAGGCAGAATTGCTCTTGAAAACAGATGAGATCTGATGATTGCACCGCGGCCTGGGCTGATTGACTGAATGATTTCTTCTTTATCTCGTCTAGCTGCTCTACCTGCAGCACAGCCTCCCTCTCGTTCTAGCAGCTCCCCTCTTCCCGTCACTCTTACCCTTCCTCCCATTACCTTTCCAACTCCCAACCCTTTTAACTCTGTCACCCTCTATGCACCAATTCCTCTGTCTAAACCATTCCCCATCCTTTACTTTCCCTCTCTCTGGGAGCTATTGTACCTTGTTATGCATCTCCAACAGTGATTGCCTCCAAATCTCTCGGATTCTCATTTCCACAAGCGATCATGGTTCCATAATCATTGTGAAGAGCAACGCCAAAATAGATTTTGTTTGCTAACAAGATGGTTTCAAGGTTTCTTCACACATTTTCACATTTTTTTTTACATTTAACAAAAAAATAGGATTTTCTAGTGCAGCCATTTTAGAGCCAACATATGTACTTAACTTGCAAGATCCTCAGTTTTATTATTTGTCATTCATGCAGTATATTGTGTATGCATTTTTCAGATGGAGCTAAATATCAAATATAACTTTCATGCTAACTTACCTACATGTATATACTCTTTTTACTGTGCTTTTTGTTACATACAATTTCAAATTACAACCTGCAGTGGTAGTAAATATGTAATTAAGTACTTCTGATTTTGGTTGTTAAATCACTTTATCAAATATAAGTAAAAAATGTCAAAATATGAATTCATGCATTAAAATAAAGAGTTAGGTAACCAGTGGTTATTTGACCTTCCCAAGTTATAGTTACAGTAGCAAAGCAATATGATGAAGACAAGAATACAGTGTGCGTATATCACCAAATGTAAAATGTATGCAAAAGTATATTTCAAAACTTTAAATGTTGACCAAACAGCACTGAGCTGTTGTTTGATTATTTGATGTCAATTTCTCCAACGTGGGGGCATCTTTGAAATCTTTTCAGAGGTTTTGTGGCAAACAGCGTTGTCAGTTGCTGCCAATTTCTACAAACACTGTGAACCCTTTTAAAAGGATTCTACAGGTTGATGGTTGACTGTAAGTAAGGGCATTCTTCCCAGATACTGACTCCGAATGCTGTTACAGGAGCCTCTGTAGTGTTGTGGGTAGTCCGTTTGACCAACTGAACAAAGTGTTTGCTCAGTTTACATCAAAGATACAGAACGAAGTAAAATAACATCATATGATCATACCGTCTCAACACAATTCCACTCAAAGTTGATATTATTTCATTACTGTGCAGCCCAATGAAGCTAGTTTTCATTAGCCTTGTGACCTTGCAGTTAGTTCGTTTAAGACTTCCTGCAAGAGTAGGGTATGACAGTGCCCGTGTTTCTATTGAAGTCAAATCGAATTTTGAAAATGTTACATTAAAGAAAATGTGAATTACGGACGTTTCCATCAACTCGTTTAGATCCAATAAACAAAGCTGCATAAACGTAAACGTAGATGGCAGTGTAATGTGTTGCTGTAGGCTAATCCGTCAGTAAACAAGAGAAGAAGAAGAGAGTGAGCAAGAAAGAAAAACATAAATAATAAAGATGCTGCTAATCGGACAACTTTGACCACCCATGTCTTCAGGAATGAGATTCAACTGGGCAACTTCTAATTGTTCTTTCATGTCAGAGGAAACAGCTGATCAGTCATGTGACTTAAATGTTCGCTATGTCAGAATGTCGGAAAAAGTGTTTTCTATCTCCCGTTTAGTGCATTAACTCTTTTTTTTGGATGTTTGCATCAAGCTTTTCTCATGCGAATCTTCAAAATGCCAATTGAAATTTGTTGATGGAAACACAACTAATGACACTTGAAGTCTGAATGTCACATATTGGTTGGCAATCTAATCCCTGGGCTTCATTACAGAACAACACATAAATATGCATGAACATACAGTACTGTGCAAAAGTTTTAGGCAGGTGTGAAAAATGCTATCAAATAAGAATTCCTTTTTTAGTTATAGTTTTTTTTAAATCAATTAACGAAGTGAAAAGTGAGTGAACAGAAGAAAACTCTAAATCAAATTCATATTTCGTGTAACCACCCTTTGCCTTAAAACCAGCATCAATTCTTCTTGGAATTTTTTTCACACCTGCCTGAGACTTTTGCACATTACTGTTCATAAACATTTCTTTACAGCTACAGCTAAATAATAGCTCCAGTGCTAATGATGTATTTCTGCCTCACAAACTCAACTCTCAACACAAAGTACACCATAATCCTCCTTACCATTCTGTCTGCTCATAATGTGGTTTAATAATTTCAATATATAACTCTCACCAACATTTAAGCCCTATAATTGTGAAGACAGTGTTTTAGCAATGACTTCTGTGGATTACCAAAGCACTTCAGGTATTCAAATAGACTGCCTTATTGTCAAACTTGCTTAGCAGTGAGGATGATGCAACACTGCCTTCATCCACTGATTTCTTCTTCCCTGTGTTAGTTGTCACACTCAAGAGCTGTGAGCCGAGTTTGTACTTGAACAGCAGTGAAAAGCCTCTGTTCTGATCATGGCCTGGGGAAATAGTCCAAAATGCTTGTCAAAGAAGCACTGACATCATCTTCCTGTTAAATCACGGCAGAGCCATTTGCTATGGTACATCAAGTCTGGGAAAGTGCTTTTTGTGTAGGCTTCTACACATATTCCTTGACACCTACTGTACCATACTTTAACAGAAAAGAATAAAAGTTTAACAACCCACTCAAAGGTATTTGTAAACACAAACACACTGGAATGGGCTCTACCTCTCTGTGTCTCTCCTTGCCGTTTTAGAGAGGGCTGGACAACACAGTTTAGACTTGGACAATGGCTCTCCCTCTTTTAGGGCTGCAACAATTCAGTAAACAGACAGGAGTAATGTTGAAGTTAAATTACTACTACTATGATAAAAACAGAGCCAGGCCCTGAACCGTGCCAGCCCTTGACCGTACGACAGACACTGCAATGGAGAATTCTACCAATGTCAGTGAGGTAATGTTAAGCCTTCTGTTATTGTTAATTTTTGGATTTCTGGCTACTTGTTAGGACTGGGCGGCATGGACGAAAAGTCATATCCAGACATATTTAAACTGAATATCGATACACGACATATATCCCGATATATTTATCGCAAAGTGAGAGCAAATGTTCAGTCAAAGCCAAATATGACATGTCATATGACAAGTAGTTTTATTGAAACCGTTTATTTCAGTGAACATAAATACTGTATAACAACAGAACCCTGTTTTAAAATCAAAGCTCCATAAAGTAAATAAATAATAAATAAATAAATAAATCAAAAATGAAATCTAAATAAAAATAGCCTATGAAATAAAAAATATTTTTCTGAAATAAATATATTTATGTGAGAAAAGAATAACAAACATTACAAAATAACTAAATATGACAAACCCTAGTGAGGGCAGCATTTATACATAAAGCAGCTTGCCTGGAGCGAGGATCGCAGCGCATATTTGAACTATATTGATATATGCGATATGGTCCTATTCCATATGACATTTAAAAATACATCGATATATCGATAAATCTTAGTGTATGATGCCATACATCATAACATAGACTCAAATAATCAATGATGAACTTTGTTGCAATCTATTGTTATCATTGATTTTAATCGATTCATTGCTGAAGCCCTAGAGGTAAGCTAAAAGAGGTGAGGAGAGTTTTAAGCACAGTTCAGACCAAAGATTTGTTACGAGACAAAGTCATTTGAGACATTGCAGGGAAAAGTTGCAGTGGGTCTCAGCTCGACTCAAGCCAGTCTTCTGCTGCCACCTGTGAGGCTGCCAGTGGCTGGTTTTGGAACAACCCATTCAGCAGCTCGTACCAAAGTCAGCTAGTCAAGTCATTTACAAACAGTCAGCTGGTGGAAATACTTTAGTTGAGACCACGCAGACTTCCATATGACAAAATCCTTGATGCAGACTTTTATTTATCACACCACAAATCACGCTGTATTTCAGTCAGAGTTGGAGGTCCGAATTTTCCCCGTCCAACATCCAACTTCAAAACGTTCCAGGGGCACGATGCCAAACGTTAACACTTCGCCTGGGCTTACTGTGTCGCACTGAGGGCTGGTGTGAGAGGGACAAGACAACTATATTGTTTGCTTGTTTTCTGACTCAGTGTCAATTCTCTCTCCAAAGTATAAATAAATAAATTGATCACAAAAACACATTATTGTGGGGGAAAAACAGTGCATGCAGATGACAATACACATTTAGTTTTACAGCACTGTTGTACTTGGAAACAGAAAATATGTTGTAAATAGGAGCAACAATAGTACTACCCCTTATACCTCTCATATCAAATATTTGAGGGTTTTGTATGCCTCAAACTTGAGCATCGCTTGTATGGTAAATATACTTAATGTTTCCTTTTTGTAGATGGTTAACCATTCATGATGTACGCTTCCATGAGTGGTGCCATTTTTGTGAGACGTCAGATAACTCCTTGGTGAAATCAGGGGAAGATAGGTTTGCCCTGAGTAGGGACTCTGACTTTGAGTGGCATTTCATTGTACTTTTTTTTGTAGGAGGTCGAAAATTTCAGAGATTGGATTTTCGAGGTTTGGCATAAGACAATAATTTGCTGGCTAGGGTACATTGCGGCCCCTGTGCGCCACTCCCTGCTGCTTGCAGACTACTACGCTGGAAGGAGAGGAAGGCAATTTGCCCGCTGTTTTAAATTGTATTTCTTTGTGCATTCAATATTACTAAATAATGTAAAATAAAATAAATATTCAACCTTATTTAATGTGCTGCTACTGTTTCATTATTCATTAATCTGCCTTTTATTTTCTCAATTAATCAGCTAATCATTGAGTCTGTAAAACATCAGACCATAACTGTCAATGAAAAGAGAGCATAATTTGAGATGTCTTCTGATGTCTTGCATTGTCTGTCAAGTGTCATAGAAGTGACCTTTTCCATTGCCCTCTCTATTTCCATTAAATGTAGGTTTGCAGTTAGAAAACTAGAGAGCAGGTGGTGACATGCAGTTCTCTTGTGCTGTTCTGTGTACAATGACACAGCAGGAAAAAGTAAATGCTCCAACTGACAACATGAGGTTAGAGCTATATATGTTATACAGCACTGTATGTGCTTGTTTGATTGTGTTTTTGCCTTGAATAGCCCTGGATTAATCCAGTACATGTCAAAAACTTTTTGGATATGTGGACATGTTGTCTTTTTTATTGTCCATTTCACATAGCACTGCCTCCATCAGCCACTGAAATGTGGAAAAGAGCCACGAAGAGAATCTGTTCTTTGATAAACATGCAAGTGCCAAGCTGCAAACTGCAATTTAAAAGCTAATCAGCAAGAGACAGGCATTCCCACTAAATCCCACACTTCCTGATGGCATGCAAATAGTGGAAAATTTAATCAGCCTTTTTTAACCCCTCCTGACTTCGCCCTCAGTTGTCAAGGCAACACTAATCTCAAAAGCTGTCTGGCAAAGTGAAATTTTTAACGCTGATCAAAACTTCTTCACAATGGGAATAGTATTAGCAGAGGTTTGAAGCAATCCATGGATGTGATCCACGACTACAGCTTGTTTCCTTATTGGCCGATATATATTTCACAGATACAGTGTCTTGTCTTTGCTGATGTGTCTCATTTTTATTTGTTTTAACAATCATAACGTTACCTCATGGTGACTTTTGACACGACTGCATCACCTTCAGAGTTTCAGAGTGCTGGTTGTGCCACTGAGATCCATGAGAGGCAAGAAACACAAGTCTAAACTTCAGGACGCCCGTGGCTGGAGTCATACATAAAAGAGGAAGCCATAAAAAGATTGCTTATCCTTAAAAAAGTCAAATGGCAATTAGTCTGCCAAAAGCCAGTGGCATGTAACATAAACATACACAACATGCACAAGGGTCAGGAAAATTTGATATTGTTTCGTGACCAAGATAAGTAGTGAATAAACCTTTAAGCATCCTCTGGTGGACAAACTATGTAACTGTGACACTGTTTTTAGCTAACGTAACATTTATAAAAGTATTTCTCCAATGACACTTCTTGTAACTTATTAAGTCTACATCTTTATAGCGAAATCTGTATCTGTAGTATCCCAACTTTATTGGAATTGGGCATGTAGATATTGTTTTTATTTGGATGTCGCAATATCATACATGTATTTTTTTCCTGGTTTAAAGCGCACTGCTGTAGCTCTCTGGTAAGTCATTATATCCACTTCACTGATAAATACTTGTGTACATGTTTTGTGAAAGAACCAATAGTAAACCCTACAATGTGGTCAGAATATTGATTTTGAGATATTTGGTGAAAATATTGTAGAGAGATACTTGACTTTCTCCATATTGTCCAGCCCTACACGAAGGACGTAAAAGACGCACATCGATGGAACAACGCGTTCGTTGTATAATGCCACCACTATGTGTAGGAGTATGTATAAGGGTGTTTTGCGGGCACTGTGTCTGCATCAGACGCCGAGGGGCGGGACAAAGCGGAGGTTTTGATACACAGATAAGGGGCTGCACACCCTGCTTGCTGTTATTGGTTGGCTCTTTCCCTGCTGCCCATAAACGTCCCAAATACAGCAAAATGAGCAGAAAAGAGAAAATACAGGCATTAGTCACACACTTCTACTGGGTTACAAGTGATGATTGAGATGGATAACTTTTTGCATTGGTCTATTTTGATTTGTATTATTATTGATTTTTAGGAATAGCCTCTCTCTCTCTCTCTCTCTCTCTCTCTCTCTCTCTCTCTCTCTCTCTCTCTCTCTCTCTCTCTCTCTCTCTCTCTCTCTCTCTCTCTCTCTCTCTCTCTCTCTCTCTCTCTCTCTCTCTCTCTCTCTCTCTCTCTCTCTCTCTCTCTCTAATGCATTTTGAATGATTCAGCTAACTTTGTTATAAAATGGACTTAATACCATTGGGCCACACATCATTTCACTGACTAATATTACATCTGAACTTGAGTCTATAATTTAGCTGCTAAATGAATGAACAATGTTACTAGTCTACATTAATTAGTTCATGTTCACTGTTTTAACACCCAGCATTAAAATCTATATTTAGTCCAAAAACTCTAAAGGATGAGCCTGTATGACTTTAAATGGTTGGGAGCTCACTCTTCTAATCTTCAACCACTCTTTGATGTCTACCTTGCATATGGATCACAAGAAAGCAATAGCAACAAAGAATTATCCATCCTATCTTAAAAACAATATCTTCAACTACT